>NC_065910.1:6363636-6666666 GCF_905147045.1 Nymphalis io | reverse complement strand
CCGATTTGTCAAAGAAATTGACCTAAAGCATATAAATATTCAGTGTAAAAACTTTTTTTCGATATAATTTATACGTGAAATTTCAGATTTTCTCGTGTAAGCAAATAAACTGTATCGAAAAACTGTTAAATGTTGCTTTTTATTGCTCGCTTATCTGCACTATTCGACTTTATGAGTAACTTACATCGAACGAATGTGTTATAAATATTTTCTCGATTAAAAAACCGGGACTTTTGACGGTTGGTTTTACATCCTGTTAGCATTTCTTTGTATATAATATGTATTTATGTGACTGCCTCGTTGGTCTAGTGGCTTGATGTAAGGCCGCAGACCAGGTCCAGGGCTCAATTCCCAGGTCGAGCCAATAAAAAGTTCTTGGGTTTTCTTTCAGAAAATTCTCAGTAGCAGCCCAGAGTCTGGAAGTTGGAAGTGTGTACAGTCCCGTGCCTCGGAAAGCACGTAAAGCCGTTGGTCCTATGCCTGAACTCTTTTCGGTCGTGTCGGATTGCCGACCCATCGAATTATTTAGGGAATAGAGAGTGCACCTGTGTTTGCGAAAACACATTTGTTCCCCATAATATCTCCTGCGTATAACGTTCAAAATGGTTTAACATAAAACATGTTTTGTTTAATGTTTTACAATATTTTATACTTACTTAATACTCAATTTTGCTTTCTTTATAAAATATTTTATTTAGAATCGAATTTAATTACACATAAATTCACAAAATGAGATCGATTTTTTTCGTTTATTGTTAAATTATTGATAAAAACTTTTTTTCTGTGTGAATTGTTTTCGAAATTGTACATGTAATTAGCAAATTCGAACATAGGTGACAGTAAGATAAATTTTATCAGGTCTTTACCAAAATTACTAAGAAATTCATCTGCAGAAACATACATAGAGCAACAAAATTCGAGAAATAAAATAACGAAAAATATAGAAAACTATCGAACAATAACACCAATTTTCGAACTCTTCAACATGGAATTGTGCCCTCTGGGCTTAAAATCTGACCCACTCAATGATTTATATCTTTTACCATTCTGTAGGAAATATTTCATATCCATTCGTGTATGCAACTCAACATCTATACTAAACTATTTATAAGTCTGTCTGTACATTTTTGTTTTTATGATTACTTTTAAGGATAATTTTACAACTGCGAAAACTCAAAAATTATTAATATTTAATTTAAACACGGCAGCTATTTATTAGTAGTTTATATTTGTATACAAATTTATTACTGATTTCTTAGTTACTTAAGAAAAAAGCTATAAAGCGTGTATAAATTTAAATATGTAAACGGAAACTAGTCTTATATAATGTCTATAATGTCTGTCTATGTCTAATACTTTAAAGTTTATTTGATATTGATTAAATTATATGTAGGAAAGGTTTTAATCAAAGTCAACATGATAGCAAGGAAACAGCCCGTAAATGTAAATGGATTCGAGCCCTAAATCATTTGTTAATATCCAAGTATTTAAACAATTGAGTTATGCTACATTACATTAGCTACATTTTATGAAAGTAAATAAAAGGTTACCTAAGAAAAATTCAAAATATTTCCATATTAAGCGTCAGTTCGTGAAAAATTATGGATAAATGACACAATCCTTTATTGTATATCTGAGGATATGTTTGTATCGTGCATTAAAGTTGACATCGATTTTACTTACGATATCGGTCATGTGAAATTACAATAATCTTCCAATACCTTTATTATCAAAAGACTTCTGAAATTTTATTTGAACTTTATTGCAAAATTTAAATACCAGTATTTACAGGCTGTTAGCCTGATTGAGGCTTGGGACTTATTTCACCACGGTGCTCCATTCAAATTATTTATACTTTTAGGTTCGTACTATATTTCGACTATTTGTTTTTATTTTCATATAATCCTTACGATGTTTTCCTACCACTATATAAATAAAAATTAACACTTGGCAATTCAATGACCCGCAATCAAAGATTGACGTATTCTATAAACCCATCTTGGCATGTAGGTTAACTCGTTGTTAAATAATATAACTTACCATGTACGGTCTGAGTAGGTACCACCCACTCGTCATATATTCTACCCCTAAACAGCAAAATTTAGTGATATTGCATTCTGGTTTCAAGGGTGAGCGAGTCAGTATAATTACAGGCATAAGGAATATAACATCTTATTTCCCAAGGTCGATAGTGCTTTGGCTATGTAAGGCATGGTTAATATGTCTTACAGTGAAAATATATATACTCGGTGGTGACCACTTACCATGAAATGACAATAGTGTCTGTCAATTACATAGTTTATATTTAAAAAAAAAACTAGTAATGAGCTATCTCTAAGCTTGCTATTGAATATTTTAATTTTAAGTGAATCTATCTTAATCTTAAAAGTTCTGATGCTCATTACACGAATTCTGTGTGACTAAACCCTCTCCAGTAAATAGACGGCGTGGGAAACGCTGTTTTAGTGAATATGCCAGGGAACTTGGTGACTTTGAGTCCCACATACTTCAATCATGGTTAACGCGTAAATTCATTTTTCGAGTGAGATAAGAAAGAGTTGGTAACATTATAACTTATTCTACCAATCAACAGCTATAATTAGCATTGTTATTCCATCGTGATAAGATCTCGTCTAACTCGAGAGTTATATAATTATCTGTACAAGGGATATCATAACTTATATTTCATGGCTGTGGATATATTTGCATACCGTAGTTACAATGCCACTTAACTGCTTCATTGGTCTCATATTATGCGAAGCAAGGTTCAAATATATACCGGAACCATAAAATGTTATTAGGTTTGTCTATAAAGAGCTTCTTGTCTATAAAGAGAGAGAAGTGTTTATAATATCATGCTTGAGCTCTTCATGGTTGTGATGGACTTTCACGCTCTCAAAAGTACGAAATTAAAAATATTCTTATCTGATACTCTTATCTACAAAATGTTCAACATATATAAGACTTTTCACGGTGGGAAGATTATTGTCTAAATTATCGCAGAGAACTAGCGTTGATCCGAAACAAAGTTGCGGTGCGAGCACCGTAGCGGCAGCGATACGTTCTCTTTCACTTTGCATTTTGGGATAACAAAATGCCTGCGATTCGATGATCTGAACGTCCGACAAAAGCAGGCATGCACCGTTGGTAGAGCCTTGGTGTGTGCGTCGCTGTCCGTGATCATCAGCCGTGCGTGTATAATCCGCAGATCCACGCAAAATAACACCATTACTTATATTTTATACATTGTAACTTAATACACCTAAACCTAGTGATTTTGAGAGAATAGCAGTGGTCATATGTCTCGTTGCTCTGAGAATCACTTACGTTTAACGCACTGTAATAGTATAAAATGTATTGTTGCATAAACAACCCCGACAAAATTTAATAGAAAATTAACCTAACACGATTAAGTAAAGTAATAAAATTTAAAAACGTATACAACTAAAAACATTAATCGAATACCGTTATGTTTTATTTTTGTAAAAAAAAATAATATTAATAAAACAGTATAGTTTCTTTAATGAAGCTCTAGTTAATATATACGAAGAGATTTTAAATAGCAAAATTTGGTGGACAAAGCTATGTGATCTAATGTAATTTTGCTAATTTGAGAACCCGAGGCAGTTCTTTGTGGACGAAATTGTCATAATGGTTTTAACAGTTGTATCTATTAAAGATTCGTCAATTATGAAATTTATTTTTAATTAGTGTTTGAAAAGCATTTTGGTCTCAATTTTTTTCTGTTCTATTTCTATAATTATGTTAAATAAAAAAAAAACTATTTTTTTAACAAGAATAATATGAGAAAGAAGAATAATTTGAAAATCGAATCTTCGCATTATTCCTGAAATGGTTTTTTGTTCGGAATCCCGACCCGACCCGCATTAAGCTCCTGGAGCTCCTGAAATCCTCATCAACTTGCTGACGGAGACCAGCGCGCCGGTCGTGCTCTGCGAGTATAGAACTACGTCACCTCCAACGACTAGGCATACGTGGCCGCACCATGCAAGCCATGGCCATAGTATACTCACCCGTTCTACGACAACAACTTTTTAATTTTTACTTTTTTCGAAATGAAAACTTCATTAGGCGCGTTGCGATGGTTTATAATAGGGGAACTTCGCGTCGCCGACACGCTAATGTGTATTTGTATATATATATATATATGTGTGTAATAATGAAAGATTGAGATGATAAATTTCATTCCTCCTAGTAACGATTAGTTGGCCTAAATGTCTGACAAATGTAAAAGGTATACTACGATTATTCGACTGGACAGAGTTCTATTTCGACTTGAAAATATTGATGTTTTATAATTATTGATTGACATTTTGAAAATTTCATTATATTTTGTAATAACATTTTTGAAGTGAAAACATCTTTAGGTGTGCTGCGTTGGTTTGTCGTGAGATAGACTCGTGGCTTTGCGTCATCGACATGCTAATGTTAATATAATGAAATCGTTGAAAGTACAAATAATTTAAGTATTTGAAATTTATGTAAATACTAAAAGTATATACAAATAATATAAGTGTATATTAACTATTATTTATTTAAATTAAGCTGTATTAATATTTTGTACCGAGTTAGCGACTTACTGTGTATATTGTGGAATAAAAAACTATGTAATAAAAAAAGATAGAATAATAACTTAGGTAGACAATAGATGTGACTATTGGATAAAAATATTTAACAGTTTTAAGTTTTGACTTCAATCGGCATTCCCTAAGACTCCCTTTTTTTATTTGGCAAATATATATATTTTATTTATTGTTTGTTCAAATAAGTGATTGGTATTATATGTACAACTAACAGAATTGTTAAGTGACGATTCAAGCTTATTCGTAAAAACCAACATGATTGAAACATTTTTTGAATTTAATTTTTTGGATGTCTGCCAAAAAATAAAACAATATATTCAACATTCATGACACCTTTCGCCAAGAACCATCCCGCAATTTATCACCGAATTCAACCAATTCGTATGCACATCAAACGCAACGCCTTAACGGGGAATCGTAAAATTATTTTTCCTTCTTCAAATCTCTATACCAGGTTTCATACAGATATTTTATGATGAGAATATATTTTCTATTCTATTTACATGTTTAACAAACCTTCGCTTATATCGACTCGAATATTTTAAGTATAATGTTATTTCTTAAGCATCAATCAATCTAGAAGATATTGCTTCACAGCTTGTTATTTCAATTTTATTTAACTTTAGGATTGTAATTTTATAACACAAGCTGTAAATACAAGTCGAAATGCTTTCTCAAAAATATTTTTGAAATAAAATGTTTAAAATTAGATCGATCAACTTTGCTTTATTTATTATTCCTGTACATAATTTTATGTATTGAAATAAAACCAGCCGTTACTTTTGAAAAGGCTATTCTCAAAGACGTGCTTTGTTAGATATAATTAAAAAGAGTTTCTTTCCTATATATTTTAATATCTGCTTTCAAAAAACTGCGGCCAACCTTATTAACTAATCGTCTGCGACGGAGAAATAAGAGGGCACACAAAAGTGCACTCTTAGTCCATTATTATAGTTCAATTGAATATTGAAAGACAGGGCCGCTTACACCTTTTCTAACGCCCTGTGCATTAGGGTAGAGTAATACTATCACTTTCCTGGTTCTGGGCTGTTTCTGAACATTTATTAATATAAAAATTAATAATTCGTATTGACCTGTCCAGGATCTCGGATTGGACTTCAAAACGTCCAGACCTGTAGCCATATAAATTTGCCACTAGACCAGCGAGATGGTCAAAATATTATACGTTATCTTCCCTTTACATTATACGTTCAATAAACAGGGTGACATATCTCATACATAAACATATATGTTAACACAAGTATATTTGACCTTATCGATGTACTTTACTGAATTAACTCAGAGGCCGTCCTTTCTTCATTTCGCACGGTATTGGCTTAATAGGGTTGCTAATATTGTAACAGACAATATATTAAATTTAATTAAACATTTTAATATTTACGCTTCTGACAAAATCGATGTAAGCAAATCTAGGAACTAGATTTGAATCCATTTATGATTGTCAAATAGATTTGCAGCTTTGTAAGTGTGTGTGATTTGAAAATATTATAATAAATTGGTAACAGCTCTGCAGCAGTGATCTGATTTCTTTGGTGGTAGGATTTTGTGCAAGCCCATCTGGGAAGGTATACCACCCAATAATTAGATATTCTACTTTGCTAAATAGCAGTACTTAGTTCCCAAGGTTGGTGGTACATTTGCGATGAATATCAATAGTTATGAATATACCTCTCGATTTTGTGCTATTTGTTTTTTATGCTATAATGTTTAAATTTTTGCTTAATCCTACAAATACAGGATTTAAAGCTGAAAATATAACTAAAAAAAAAACGATTGATAAAATGAAATTATTCGGTATTTAAATTATTATATTAAGACAACAAATAAATACAAGCACACGTCAAAGATACATCGTCATTAATCATTAAAAAAATATGACAACCCTAAGCTCTAACGAGGCGTTCAATAAAATAGAGAAAACGGAGGGAGTGAAAAAAGTAATCAACTCACTCATCTCTACACAAACAGCCGGCCGTTTCCTATATTTACGAGCGTTCGCTACAGATTTTCGAAGCCCGGATTTTCACGAGTTACTCCCAGATTGAGACAGATCGTGATGATTGAGTATTGGGATATACGACAGGGCCTTGTAAATTATATAGATGAAAATATTATTCTGACATTCTTTTGTGGTTGCGGTAGAGTATTGATCTATCCCTTTTATGAGAAGGCTTCGAAATATTCCCAAGTCCTGGAGATGGTGGTTGATGTTACATGGAGTTCTTGACGGATTTATGGAGACTGCTGAAAAGTTTCCCATTCCGTGTTTCACTTTTCAAATTCTCTTCAACCAAATATATGTTAAGTATCATTCTCTCATCTCTGGATCTACCTAACCGATTTTGACAATTTTTTTTACCAATAAAAAGCCACATCTTTTGAGAGTGTCATAGGCTATATATTAACTCGAAAATGAAAAGAGTTTTTCGTGGTAGTGGGATTTGCAAAGTTAGTCCGAGAAAAAACGGTCGAATGAAAACGTTTCTTACGAACGCTGCCTAACGATGAGAGATTTTTTTTTTTTATAGAATAGGAAGGTGGACGAGCATATGGGCCACCTGATGGTAAGTGGTCACCAAACGCCCTTAGACATTGGCATTTTAAGAAATGTTAATCATCGCTTAGATCACCAATGCGCCACCAACCTTGGGAACTAAGATTTTATGTCCCTTGTGCCTGTAATTACACTGGCTCACTCACCCTTCAAACCGGAACACAACAATATCAAGTATTACTGTTTTGCGGTAGAATATCTGATGAGTGGGTGGTACCTACCCAGACGAGCTTGTACAAAGCCCTACCACCAGTATTTGCGTATATATGATCGAGTACTAAAGAAAAGTTGTAGAGCTTGATAATGCCTACAATAAAGTCAACGACAGCATATGTCTAACTTTTATATTTAAGTCACAAAAAGTAGTTTTTTATATTAAAAAATAATTTAAATCGTTAGGTCATGTTTATTGGTCATAATATCAACAATTATGAATTCATATCAAAATAAGTAAACTTATCGCCTGAAGGGCTTAAAACAAAAGACTATATTTTTACTGCATATAATTTGGACCAATGGTTAAGGAGATTATACGACATAAGTATGTAAAAGCTACCGTATTGTAATCTATTGAATGATATTTCTATTAGACGTTTTTTTCTTATACAACACGTCAATTTATTAAGAAATAAATTGTATTTATATAAAATTGTTTTTTTTACAGTTTGTTTTTCTTTGGTTCCATAGTTTAAGAGATAATTTAAAATATCAAATACGCGAGACAATTTTATTAAAGTTCATGTTCCATCACAAGTAAAAATCTTTATCACCCAACGTAGTGGGCACGGGTCAGCTAGTAGTAGATAAAGTGATGATGTCTGCATAATCGATTTTGGTTAAGGTGGCGAATCTTAACGACGACACAAGGAAACTACGTAGAACATAATGTCAACTATAACATCGGTGAGTACTTGCTTAATACCACACGCCCGGAGAGAGTTCAACTAACGGCTTAGCGTGCTTTCCAATGCACGGAAGTGTAGACACTGCCAACTTTTAAGCTTCGGGCTGCTACTGAGAATTTTTCGTCAGGACAACACAATAACTTTTTTTTAACCCGTAATTGAACCTAAGACCTCTGGATGTGCAGCCTCATAAGTTAGTCATGGACTAAGCCAACAAAGACAGGTAATAAACACAAAATTGTTTTTAAATAACAAATTTGAGATACAATATCACAACACAGTTAATTAAAGGCCATCACTTAATTAAAATAAAATTAATTGAGCAATTAAAATGTCATCAGAATTAATTTTTAAATGGGTAACGTTTGTTTGTATTAACATTAACTTTATTATTTCCCTGATATTTTTATTTTAACGACAATTTCACTTAAGCATTTCTGTCAAGTAAATCGTTTGAAAAGATGTTTCATATAAACGCTTTTATTACTTGTACATTAAATTAAAATTTGTAATTATTTAAGTCAACTGGGCTTCTGTTCAGATTAATAATGATTACATTGATGTATTGAACGTATTTTCATACGGTTTTCACCAATGATATAAATGCTGTGACATATTTCATTTTTTTTTTTAATAAGGAAACAAACAGTTAAACAAATTCGCAACTCAATAAAATTTTCACGAAAATATTTTACAAAGACAGACAAGTTCGTATTATATTCGAAGAAGAAATATAAATTATTTGTACAAAATTTAAATTTTACAAGTACCGGCTTATTGCCTCAGGGCTTCAAAGAAGGGGGTGAGGAAACGATATAAAATTAAGAATTATTACTATTCTCTAGAGCCAAAAAGGCTGAGTCGCTTGAAACACCTAACTCTTAACCGAAGATCAGGGGCTCAAACCTAGACAAGCGCTACTGAATTATATTGTGGGGAGATGCGTATGATAGATGACAATCGATCGTTGGAATATAATTAAATTCAAATATTACCCCGGACAAATAGACTGACAGACAGAATAAAATAAAAAAATTTGGTTTAATAAAAATAAATTGGTTTTGGTAACTCGCAATATTAACATTAAAAGAGGCAGGTATTTTGTAATCACGAGAAGACACTTCAGTACGCACTATTATATGCACTTTGAATACGTTACAATTAAGTACTTAAATTCAACAATAAATTGTTCAAAAACGGTCTATCGCTCAGCTCGACTCGATAACCTACTAGTGCTTCAAACATCTTGATAATACCAATTGAGCCATCGTTTGTAAAGCGTCATAAGCTATTTACTTGGTCCTAGGGCTTTGTGCAAGCCAGTCTGAGTTCATACTTATTCTACCGATAAATAGTACTACTTAGTATTATATTATTGTGTTCCATCTTGAGAAGTCAGTGTGCCAGTGAAATTACAGGCACAAGGGATATAACTTCTTATTTCGCAAGGTTGCTAATGTCTACTAGCGATGCAAGGAATGCTTTATATTTTTACTGTTTCATCATTTGCCCATTTGCCTTCCTATTATAAAAAAAAACAAAACTTTTACATATATACAAAAATATACAAATACATTCGATACTAAATTGGATTTCACACACGCTCAAACGTATCTTCGGTTACCGTGTTAATAAATAACACAGGACCTAACGAAAAAAAAACAGCTTAAAGACAGCCGAGTAGAAAAGTATTTAACTTTAAATTGAACTTGATGCTATCTATCCGGAACAGTTCAACTCTGTACAGTCGTAAACAAAATAAACGAGCAGTATCGACAAGGAAGAAAATGAATCCGCAAATGTATCTGAACAAAATCAAAGTTCCCTTAGTTTTTCCATTACAACTTGAACACGCAACATGAGGATTACTCTGCAATATTCTGTTTTCATTACCGGGAACACGTTACCTAGAATGGATTATTATAACAAGCTGATAAACTTTAAAACCTTTTTGTTTTAATTAATTCACTGAATAATTTGTATTGATGATGCAAATTGTGTGGATTTCGTTCAATAATAATAGATATTTAAAAGAAACACCAATACAAAGATAGTTATTTTATTTGTAGAAAAGAAATTTTCTTGTTTGCCGGAAAGAAATTGACTTCACATCAAAGCAATATTGCAATGATTAAAGGATGAGTGAGCAAATATAATTACAGGGATAATTGAAGTCTAAATCAAGCAGAGCGGTTGTAACATTGTACCTCTATGCAATAGGAGTTCAATTAAAGGTGTTCGATTACTACTGATAATATAGTAAGGATATGTAATTTGGATGTTTGACTGTGTTTTTCGAAAACATAAATATAAGCAGACGCTAAATCAAATATAAATAAAGTGCAAACGTTATGTGTTCGTTGATCAATTAATTTTGAATGAATTGTATTCATCATTAATTGATATTATTATTGACCTCATAAATGAAACGTCAACAAGTAAATCATTAATGAGTTGATTGACACGTCGTCGGTTAAAAACTTGACAGACTTAATATGCTTATAATATTAATAAACAGAATAAATTTGATGTTGACGACAAAATTTAATTATGTATGTATGAGTTAGTGTGACAACGTTTTTGATATATTAATTTTTAGTTTTTCATTTGTTATTGTAATCAAAAATATTGACTTTAAAAATTTATATTTTGATTAACTTCTTTGATTTTATTTATTTTGCTACTGAAAAGGATATTTGTGTGTGTGTGTATGTTTCTATTTATGTTTATCTATTGAGCTAGTTTGTTTGCCAGCTGAAATGATCACAGCCTTGCGAGGAATGTCAGGGAAGGTGGACGAAACATCCCGATGTCCTGGGTTCGAATTTCATTTCAACACAGTAAATGTTATTGGGTTCGTTCGATTGTTGAGTGAGAGGAAAGGAGAATCGCCATCATAATATGTATATAATATGTCCGTGAATATTGAAAAACATTAGAAATTTAATTTTGAACGCATTTCAATATCAGGAAAATAAAAAAAAAATGCACTACCCTATATTGGCTACCCTAGCTTGTTTTTACTTACAAGCGTGATTGAAAAGGCCTAATTGGAAACACCGCACGTTCTGCAATCAAAGTCACTCACACCACGAATTTGGTGAAAGCGTTGACAGAATGAATAGAGATTTAGCGATAATTACAGTATATTCGTTTCGTTAAGGCATTTTACAGCATGTCGATGAAATCGACGAAAAATGACGTCACGTTAGTTATGGTAATATATTTAGTTTATTTTAATACCTATCACTCAATTAAATATTATTTTATTTAATTAAGAAGTATTCGTATCATGTATGAATTGAGCACGTTATAATAAAGTACATTAAAGAAAATTACATTAATTAAAATATTATATAAAGAATTATAAGCGGCTATATCTACATACTACATGTTTGAAAACATTATCATTATATTGGAAATGGAATAATATATTTAACATATAATAAAGTAGCAGAAACTATGTATGTACGTAACAGTAACAGCCTGTTAATGTCCCACTGCTGGGCTAAGGCCTCCTCTCCCTTTTGAGGAGAAGGTTTTTGGAGCTTATTCCACCACGCTGCTCCAATTCGGGTTGGTAGAATACACATGTGGCAGAATTTCAATGAAATTAGATACATGCAGGTTTCCTCACGGTGTTTTCCTTCACCGTTAAGCACGAGATGAATTATAAACACAAATTAAGCACATGAAAATTCAGTGGTGCTTACCCGGGTTTGAACCCACGATCATCGGTTAAGATTCACGCGTTCTAACCACTGGGCCATCTCGGCTAATGTACGTAAATAATGTGTAAATGTAATGTAAATAAATTTATCAAAATACTAGTGTGGATGATGAAAAAAGAGTAACAGAACTAGAAAATGTAATTTATTTTTAGTATTTCGTAATAAAACCGATTTTCACGCGGACGAAATCGCAGACCAGCTAATGATATTAAAATGATATATATCACAATATACGAAAACTGTACAGTCATCTGTAATCCTAAAATTTAATTTGTGATTCTGCTTGACAAAAAAAATATATGGGCGCTTAAAATATCAATCAACAAAAATGATTGAAAAATTACACCAAAGGCACGAACAACATGACGACTGTTTCTAACATACAAGATAACTGTTTCTATTTATAAAAAAAATATATATCAACATGAAAGTACGTGAAAATGACAAATGTAAATATAAATATTGTTCTAAATTTAAATTCCTCATTGTCATCCTACTGTTAAACGTTGGACAATTAATTAACAATAATAACAATTATCAGTAATATCGTGGTACAAAAAGTGTGTCATATATGAATAATGGCAAGAGAGAGAAAGACAGATGCACTTTTTGTGAGATGACAAATGAAAAGTGACACTGAAAATATTAGTAGAGAGTTAGTGACGTGAATAAAAACATTTTGCACAGATCTTAAATGCGGTAAGACAACCTTACATGAATACTTAACACTAAAAATAAACTTAATATACTTAAATTATTAGGACGAAATACGTAATGACGTCAAATTAATCGAATCGAAACGTTTAATTCAATTAATTGTGTAAATCGATTTTCTTAATCATCATCAATGCGAAAGTGTAAATTCCCTTATAACACGATTCATTTAAAAATTCACACCTTAATTTCGAAATACTGCTATCAGTGTGTTCTCTAATTAAAACTGATACAATGAGTATTAAGCAGGAAATTCGACAAGCTTTAAATTGAACGTAAAACTTTAATTAATTTATTTTTTATCCCTTACGTGTTTAGCTGTTTATTAATATGTTAGTGACAATGTGACTGTAATTAAATATGTATGATAATAGTTTTCTCTCGATTCTCGTTTACTTATAAATTTATATAAATTCTATAGTATATAAAATAACGATTCAAAAGTTAAAAAGCTTTAAATGAATTGTAATATATATAGTGTATAGTTTATTTTCTTTCGAGGGTGGAGATTGTAATTTCAAAACACCAATTTACTGTCACACAATTTTATTTTAAATTACTTCACACGTCAATCACATTTTTATATCACAATAAAATTATAACACGGTTTTCTTTCACAATTATTAGTCATTAATTAAATCGCGATTACACATTATAAATGTCACAAATAAGTTGCCTTTGGGAAGCGTAACGATAAACTGATCTCGATAAATATATATATATATTTCTGAATGAATGTATGCTGTTGGCCCTATTGGCCTTTACAGCGTCACCGGGCGTTAGGTCGAGTACTAGACTCCGCCTTGAAATTTGAGCCGTCTCGGGCTTTACATGACGTCCATCCTGAGGGTGTCTCCTACGAGATCGCACCTCGGCTCAGGACGCAGTCGGTGGGGTAAATATCGATATATAAAGATCTCGAAATACGTTTGAGACCCTTTTTATAATCTTTATTTTATACATAAAAATGTGGGTACATCGTAATTTCTTACAATAGGGACCAGTTTCGTGTTCTTTACAAAACTTTAACAACATACAATATTCTTTGTAATTATACTCCGATACTGTGTCTATATTTCGCGAATAAAATGGTAGTCGGGTACACAGCTTAGCATGTACAAAGCCTAGTTTACGTATTAATAATTACTTAACGTTTTAAACATAATTGTTAACAGTAAGTAACTTAGTCGGTTAACAGTATGTTTGTCCATAAGAAAGATATCAAATATAATAAAAGGTTTCATTTAATTAATAGTTAACATAATTTGTAATACTAAAGAGCTAACACTATCTAATAAAAGCATCTCTTCCTACATTATTTCAAAATAATTCTCTTTTAAAACTAGACCTTCAACTAGACATTGTATCACATTCAAAATGTCACAACAAACAAAACATACAATTGAAAAAGAATTCTATCCTCTAAAAATACAGTCGATATTCCGATAGCATGTAAGAAAAACATACGAAGATTCGCAATGAATAAGAGCTCAGTAGGTAATGAAAGACGGACCGCATGCGGCGAGGCAAATTACTTTCAGACGACACATTGCATTAGGATGGTACACGCTTTGTTACATTATCCAACACAATTACATCATAGAATGAAAAATAGTTTTGGAACGTTGAGAATTATACGTTAAAAGTATAGATATTTACTCCAAAAAGACATTTGTTAACTCTTATTTATTGGTTATACGATAATTATTATTATACCTGAGACTGCTTAATTCAAAGTACAAAGGAACATGAAAACAATGTATTGAATTAAAAGTAGTTTTTATCGCGTAGAGGTCAAAAAGTCTTTTCTCTCTTTCTCTAGGGGAAAAGTATTAGATTCAATCTCGTTTGTGTGAGTGAAAGAGTTACATGCAAGTTTCCTTCCGGTATTTTCCTATGAAGTTGAGCAAGAGATGAATAAGCACTTGAAAAATTAAGCAAGTGAATACTCAGTAGATCTCACACGGACTCGAACGCGACACTGTGTCACTTCACATGATTATTCACGTGACATCTGCGTCATTTCTGCTTTCTTCATATACATGTATTTAAATATCTTGTAAAACAATTACTGATATTTCAATTTTTTTATAGTATAGATAGGCGGACGAGCATATGGGCCACCTGATGGTAAGTGGTCACCAACGCCCATAGACATTGGCATTGTAAGAAATGTTAACCATCGCCTACATCGCCAATGTGCCACCAACCTTGGAAACTAAATTGTTATGTCCCTTGTGCCTATAATTACACTGGCTTACTAACCCTTCAAACCGGAACACAACAATACCAAGTACTGCTGTTTTGAAAATCTAACTTTATGATCCTCAAAATATATAAAGTTTGGAAAATCGACTAAGTTAATTTACATACAAAATTTAAATGTACATATAAGCTCAAGCATTAATATATTAGTTTACTTTACGTATACAATGTAACTAAATCTTATAAGTAAACTTATAAATTATATTAAACTTTACTCGCGCTCATTAGAAGAACCTTAGAATAATATTGATAGTAGACGTAATCTTGGAAACAGGAAAAGCTATTGAAGTAAACAGAGAATTGATACAGGTAAAATCATTTTAGTAAATATAAGGAGTACTTCTGTTTCAAACTTTTAATCGGCTTTCCGACAGACTTTTGTAAATGTTGAAACTTAAACCGAACTAAAGTAAAATAGAGAACCGCCCGGCCTATTACAAGTTTTAAGAATGCCTTTTCAACGAGATTTCAAAACGCTACTTATATTACTTAAGAATTTCTACATTTTTAACACAAGTGTATAATTATATTTTAATGAAAATATAGTACACTTGTGTTGGTTTTTGTCACTGTTTTACAGGTCAACTGCTTCCACGTTCAGATACATCCAGTCGCAGTGTATTTCTACCAGGACAAGTAAAAAACGTTCACTGTATATTCGTATATGTTTTAAGCGTATTATTGCGGGCAACCACCAAAAATAAGGAAACTGATTGTTGATGTTTCTGTAAATAAATTATTCGTATAGGTTACAAATTTCCTTTTTTATATAATATAGGTAGACAAAAGTGCGAATAGACCACCTGAAGTGACACCACATACACACATAGACATTGGTGCTGTAAGAAATATTAACTGTTATTTACATCGCCAATGCGCCTTCACTCACTCACCCTATATATATGCTATGTTGAGTTATAATAATAGTAAGTACAAGAAAAGTAGAAAATTATAAGAGACCCATGATTTTCTATGTATTTCGCCAGAAAAGTACGTAGCAAAAGCAGTGTAAAATTAAAATATGTATAGTGCAATCATATAAATTTTATCAACAGATATATTTGAACTTATGTATTAAAGTTAACGGAATTAATGAATGCGTAAGTTTGTAAAAGGATTTCAAAACAACACTTTAATTTGTGTCAAGACTTGCGATTAAATTATCGAAGAGAACTCTCTCTAGAACTATATCGAGTTTTTGCCTTCCTTCAATAAATTCATCCTTATTCGGCAAGGCTTTTCATTCTTCATTAAAAAAACGCAATCGTTTTTATTTTGCCATTTAGAGCGTAATGTGAAAAACATATACAAAATAGATATGTTATTCGTTAAGAAAATTAATATTCCTATTTCGTTTTGAGGTTTTCATTCTATGATCAACTCCGACTTTCGTGAAAAGTTCCTGACGCAAACAAATGTTTTACTTCTGCCTTGTTGCATGTAAACAGAAAACGAGACGGAAAAAAAGAAAATAGCGTAAGAATTATACAACAATATTTTTTATAATACATTAATGTATTTAACAGCATTTGATACAAATTATATATTATTATTCATATTTGTTATATGATATAATATAAAATTAGCACTGTTTGCTAATAGTTTTTTTTCATTTGTAACTTTACGTTAAAAAAACGCTTCAAACTTATTTTTTTTAATCATTGTTTCAAATTATATTGCTTAAGAATTAATTGGAACAATATGTACATGAGGATGCCATTTAAAATTTAAATACTGATTTGTAAATATATGTACATATGTGTGTTTAATTGACCCTTTGTTCGTCTGTCATGTTCATCCTTAAATTAGAATTCAATAAATAACGACATTTTAACGCGATCTGTTTGGTAAGGGCTCATATTAAAACCAGGCCTTCGGCTTTCATAAATCAAATTAAACAATTCAGTCAAATTGAATTTATGAGAATTTTGACGTAAATGTAAACACATGACGTGCCAATAAATTGAGTTTAAAATTCAGAAAGTAGCAATCAAAAGGCAATATTCAGTATTGTTGTGTTCCGGTTTGAAGAGTGAGTGAGCCAGTGTAACTACAAGCGCAAGGGAGATAACATCTTCGTTCCCAAGGTTGATGGCGCATTGCCGATGTAATTAATGGTTGATATTTCTTACATCGCCAATGTCTATGGGCGGTGGTGACCACTTACCATCAGGTGACTCATTTGCGAATCCACCTACCTATTTCATAAAAAAGCTATAAACATAAAATAGTAAACTAGTCTTCTGTGTAAACTCACGTCTTATATCATTTGAGAAATATTGAAAACCGACTTACAGTGATAGGCTATTTTGATACGTATATCCCTAAAATATTATAATTATCATAGTCAATTTCGCATATCACTTTTCGATTCTATTCCATGGTAAGTTTCGAAATATTACAAAACTATTGTTAGTTCGATGCGATTATGAAAACTATTGCGATGGGTTGCACGATTAATTCCGTGTTTGTACGATAAAGTATTCCCAAGTAAAATTAGGGTCACGCAGGCAGCCAGCTTTATTTTCTTATCCGAGGACATTAATAATAATATAATTTTGATATTGATGTTGTTGGTCATAAGTTGGTTGTTGGACCGTTTTTTTTTTATGAAATAGGAAGGTGGACTGGCAAATGGGCTACTTGATGGCAACCGCCTGGCAACCGCCCATAAAGATTAGCACTTTAAGAAATATTAACCATTCCTTACATTGGCAATGCACCACCAACCTTGTGCCTGCAATTACACTGGCTCACTCACCCTTCAAACCGGAACACGTCAAAACTGAGTATTCCTGTTCAGTGGTAGAATATTTGATGAGTGGTACCCCAAACAGGATTGCACTCAGTCATACCGCCAAGTAATTTTTTTTAATTATGTAAGTAACTATTCAAATTTATTTAAAAAAGGGTGCTCTTTGGCAAAATCATTAAACATCAAAAATAAATAAAATCAAAAATGCACATGATAAAATAAAAAGGACTTGGAATATTATTAATTGCGAAACTGTTAGAATCAGCATTTGCAGCTCCGAAATGTCTGTTAAGTAACAACAAAGTCATAAGAAATGATCGGGAAGTTGCTTCTGTTTTTGAAAAATTCTTTGCTGACATTTCAGTATTAACAACAAAGTCCCTTATTTCTTTTCCAATTTTTGCTGAGTCATTGATTAAAGAAAATGTAAGAGAATGTAATGCTAATTTTAATTTCACTAGTATAAGCACTAATGATATAATAAGTACATTTAAGTCATTAGAGATTAAGAAAACTGCTGATCTATGGGGTATATCTGTAAAGGTGATCAATTCAATTGTTGATGTCATTGCATCTTACCTTGCTGCAATATTTAATAATTATGCACAATGTTGTATATTTCCTGAGCTGATGAAACATAGTCAAGTAATACCAATCATTAAATCTGGTAGTTCTTCAGACCCCAATAACTTTAGGCCAATTTCAATACTACCAACCCTCAGTAAAATATTCTCAGGGATCAATCCTTGGACCTTTTCTATTCCTCATATATATAAATGACCTGCCTTTTCTTGTAGGCAACAAACATGACATAGTGTTGTTTGCTGATGATACTTCTCTAATTTTTAAAATTAAAAGAAAACAATTACAGTATGACGATGTAAACAACGCTATCTCTGATATAGTTCATTGGTTTAGTGTAATAAATAATGTTATGTTAAATAATAAGAAAACAAAAATTGAAAAATTTAGTATACCAAATGTAAAAAATGTAAAAGCTGATGTACTTATCAATGGGGAGTCAATGGGTCCAGTTGTGTCTACTACCTTCCTTGGCCTTACTGTTGATGCCATGTTGCAGTGTCCCATATTGACGGATTGGCGAGTAGACTAAGCTCAGCGGCTTTTGCGGCTAAAAAAATAAGATTATTCACCGACGTTGTTACGGCCCGCCTTGTATATTTTATTTATTTTCACAGTATCATGTCTTACGGCATTGTACTGTGGGGTAATGCTGCCGCAATCAATACGATATTTGTGCTGCAAAGGAGGGCTATTCGCGCAATATACATATAACTTAGGAGCTAAAGAATCTCTAAGACAGAAATTTAAAAAAATGAAATATTAACTGTTGCTTCTCAATACATATTATGTAATGTAACAAAAACAAATTAATTACTCCAGTTACTCGACTGTATAGAGTCAGTAACTCTTTTGTGGGCAATGTATACGGATCTACAACAGGATCCCAGAAAGCGTTCAAAATGCCTAGGTTGCCAAATTTAAAAAAATTGTAAAGGAACGCTTATGTGCTAAAGGTTATTATACAATTAATGAATTTATGGATGATAGCACCCCTTGGGAATAAGACGATCGCCGCATGGTTATTTCTCTCTCTTCTTTTTTTTTGTAAAGAAAACATGACACATGTAAAAAAAACCCACTGAGTTTCTTTCGCTGGTTCTTCTCAGGGCTGGGTGTTTCTTTTCCGAACCGGTGGTAGTTTCTGATATGACTATCAATAAGCGAGTGTAATGCTTCAATATTGAATAAATCATTTTGATTTGATTTGAGTAAAGTACAAGTTTACTTAAGAGTTCAGTGTTTATTTGGCTCAAATAAAATACTATGCAAATACTTTTATACATACATTGTGCACCAATGAATCGACGCAAATGAATTTTTAAATAAAAAATTTACACACAATCAAGATGAAAATCGAACGATACTTCATTTAAGAATGTTCTTAGTTTAGTAAAGTGGCAAGTACTTTTGAATCGTAACTCAACGTGATTAAATTTACTTTAAATCTTACACCGGTTCCGAAGGTAAATTCTATCAAAAATAACAAGAAATTAAGTAGATATTTTTTTCTATCAATTAATTACATAGGTATATTAATTTAAATTAATATTTATTCTGTATGAAAATCATCGAATACTATCTTCTTTTTTTAACATTTATTGTACGTCTCATTTATTATATTTTAATATGAGATTTTAATCCGCAAAGATTTAAAGTATTTGCGGATTTTTTATTACAGAAGCGAACAATTTTTGAGCCGGTTGGCGTGGTTGGTAGGTACTTGCCTTTCACGCCGAAGGTTGTGAGTTCAATTCCCACCCAGGACAGACATTTGTGTGCATGAACGTATCTGTTTGTCCTGAGTCTGGGTGTAATTATCTATATCAGTTTGTATTTACAAAAGAAAAGTAATATATGTAGTATATCAGTTGTCTGGTTTCCATAGCACAAGTTTTGTACAAGCATAATTTGGGATCAGATGGCCGTGTGTAAATAATGTCCTAAGATATTATATTATTATTATAATTTATCTGAGGAAAATATATTGACTTTGCTAAGACGGAAACTTGGTTATAAGTTTTTTACTTACTTCTCGAGTTAACTACTTCTATCTAGCAATCAATATCATTGTGGACTCACATTATATCGTTGTCAGTGTACTGTGATGCCACTGTAAGTCTTAAAGCCATAAAAATGCTAATCAATCGTAGTAGTAATAATAAATAGAAAGCTGTGCAAGTTATAGTTGAAATGAAAATAATATTTCACAAATAAATTTAAGTCTCAAGATGATTGTAATTAAAAGAGTTCATTGTGCTAGACACGGCAAGGTGTTTTAATGTGTGTGCAAATATGCAATAAATTAAAGCGTACAGTTAGCAACAATATTTAATTCAAAAATAGTAACAAAATAAGAAATTAGTTCTACTATTTCCGAAGCGCACGAGCAAATGGGCCACCTGGTGGTAAGTGGTCACCACCGCCCATACATATTGGCCTTATAAGAAATATTAACCAACGCTTACATACCAATCTTGGGAATTAAGATGTTATGTCCCTTGTGCCTGTAGTTACATTGGCTGACTCACCCTTCAAACCGGAACACAACAATACTAAGTACTACTGTTTTAGGGTAGAATAACTAATGAGCAGGTGGAACCTACCCAGACGAGCTTGCACAAAGCCCTACCACCAAGTAGGATATGTAATGATGAAGTTATTCCACTATACTTTAAATTCTAATCTATTCTTTAAAAATACAATACATGTTTTCTAAAATGTTGGAAATCATAGATATTTCAAGTCAACGTTAGTAATTAATAAAAAAGAAAAATATTTAATTAAAAAAAAACCGTTATTTATTGTCATTATAAAAAAAAATAGTTATCGTTGTAGATATTTTTTTTGTAGCTGCCTGTACTAACTTTAACATAAAATGCTTTGAGTACGCCAGACAGCCCTCGATAACGACCATATTAAAGTTATTCATGATTACCAAAAATTATTTATATTACCGAAATACCGTAAAAATCAATAAATTTCAACTAGAGTAATTTTAGTAATCAAACTCATAAATAAATTAGACTTTTAAAGTCATATTTCTGGAGGACTTCACACTAGCTTTTGTTTAGTGCTTGCTTTAGTTGTGTGTGACTGATTAAATAATTAATTATAAAGTCCAAGGTTCATTATAAACATTTTATTTAATGTTACGCTACTTACCTGTGATTGGCTGGTATCATAATATATTACCGTGAAACAGTATATATTAAGTAAGTATAAAAACGCTACACTATGTATAGTTTAGTAGTCCAGAGTGAGATTTTTCATTTTAAAGTGAGTTGAAACTTAAGGTGCAAACCAAAATTCTAAAACAAAAAAGCAAGCAACTATAATATTATTATTTATTTTTCGGTACCAATATTTATAGAAGAAATTATATGTGTCATCATTTGCTCCCTTTTAAATATAACAAGAGCCTGTGAATGTCCCACTGCTGGGCTAAGGCCTCCTCTCCCTTTTTGAGGAGAAGGTTTGGAGCTTATTCCACCACGCTGCTCCGATGTGGGTTGGAAGAATACACAAGTAGCAGAATTTCAGTAAAATTAGACACATGCAGGTTTCCTCACGATGTTTTCTTTCAACGTAAAGCACGAGATGAATTATAATCACATATTAAGCGCATGAAAATTCAGTAGTGTTTGCGGGCTTGAACCCACGGTCAACGGCTATAATTCACACGTTCTTACCACTGAGACATCTCGGCTGTTGAATATATAATTAACCAATTTTTAATAATTTTATATGAAATTGCAATCACTAGATTTAGATATTATTATCTTAACTCTTCTTCTCTTTCTTAAAGTTACAGACATACAACATTTGGTTGTCAATAGTTATAACCACAAAAATGTTTTTTTTTTTATACGTAGATATTTGTGCTACTTAAGTATAACATAAAACTAAAGTTACTTATAAAATAAATATTCCTCCATCAAAACAAAAGAATATATTACGGCCTGATCATATTGAAGATAGAATCTAAACAGTATTCAGCAACGGACTAAGCTTTTCCGCTAAAACCTGTCTAGTAGACACTATTTCTTAGTAGAAAACAATATATTTTTATATCATTTGAATAAATATTTTCTTGTGAGTCAGAAGAGATTTTTATTTGTATATATAGAGATTTATCTTTGAAGTGTTTATTAACCGTCTTTGAAAATGGTGGAGGAATCGTAAACCTCCATATTCTGTCTGTGTATAATTGATAGTAAAGCCTTGTTTAGTAAAGCTTTGACCCACAAACTCATCACAGATTCAATAGCAATACTTAGCATTGCTGTGTTCTAGTTTGAAGATGGGTAAGCGAGTGTAACTACAGGCATAAGGAATATTACATCTTCGTTTCCAATGTTACTGGTGCGTTAGCGATGTAAAGTGTAGTTATTATTTCTTATCAAATTCTACAGGCGTTTTATGTATGTTTTGAGTTTGACGTTTTAATTCTTCTTGCGTTGGGTTCTGCATAGTTGCGAAATCGTCCAGGCTAATTTCATTTGTATAAGCCATACTTAAGTTTCTATATGAGACGCACATTCATGCGGATTTTCGTCTCAGTTATAATTTTTTATATGATAGTTCTGTATCCGACATCAAAGTAAACCTGCAAACGACTAACCAACGATTAAAAAAATCGATATTTTCATTCGACTCGAATCCATTTAAAAATAAACTTTTACTAACCGAATAGCGGGTTTGGAAAGGAGAAATACGAAAACACATACATTGTTCAAATCGTATCTCGTTCGCACGTCCGCATTTACACCGCGTTGACCTATCAACTGTAACCAACGAATGGAAACAGTTTTGGATACAAACCAAAACTTTGTCTCTTCACGCTTTTTGAATATGGAATATTTTCATTTGAAATGAATATATATTTTTTATTATGATACGTTAGACAATGATATTAAATTTTTCGAATATTTATTACAAAATTCATATGCGATTAAATATGCAGATATAATTTTTTATTTTTTATTTTACACAATTTTTTTATTTAACCGGAACCCAACAATATGTATTGCTTTATGAGTGGGTGATAACTACCCATGTAGGCTTGCACAAAGCCCGATAAGTGCTTATAATTGAGCTCGAGCTATGAAGGAAAACATCGTGAGGGAATCTGCATGGGTTAGATGGAAATCTGCCACATGTGTTGAATAAGCTTCAACTCACCTTTCCAACTCTCCCCTCTTAGTATGTTTAGAAGATGGCAGTGTTATTCGGAAAGCAAAATCATTAATTCCATTTAGAGTAAATTTAACTTTACTTTAAGCACACACAAGGAATCATAACACACAAGGTCGTAGAATCAAAAACGGTTTGCTAAATATATAAATGGAAGTACACTAATTTACTAATGTTTTTTAAGAGGCAGGAATATAAAATTTGTCTTGGTAAATATATTTAATTATTACTAAAGTTCCTTATAAATATTATTCTATAAAACATTATATTAAGCCAGTTTGTTATATAAAGTTTGGTTTACTTTAGCTGTGATAAATATTTGCATCCATGATTTGGAATCCTTGTAACTACTGAGTTTCTTCCAAGTTTCTGGTGGCAGAATCTACATTTCGAATCAACACTAGCTTTACATTAAATACAATCTAATAAAAAATCACAGCTGGTAAATGGCCGACTACTGAACTAAGTTTTCCTCTCCCTTTGAGGAAGGTTGGAGCTTACTCAACCACGTTACTCCTATGCGGGTTGTTGGAAACAACACATGCAGATTCCTTCACAATGTTTTCCTTCATAGCACGAGATGTTTAAATAAACACAAATTAAGCATATTAAAAACTCAATGATACTTCCACGAATTTGAACCCGTGATATTTAATTAGAACTCACTTGTTCTAACAACTAAGAAAATATCGTAGTGTTAATCATAATACAAACGTATTTTTTTAATATTGTTTTTTTTTTAAAATTTATATTGTCTTTTTAATTGTCCTCGTACTACTTATTTAACTACTTATATACTATCCTATATTTCTTCATTTTTAAAGGAAAATGGTTATCTGAAACCACCAAGCTGGTCTATAGTCCATTATATAGTGGACAAAATTAAATAACACAATATAATAATTATACCCTATTTTTATATATTTTTCTTAATTGTTAAATATGTCGAAAAAAAATAAGCACTTGAAAGAAATAATTCCAGTCTGAAATTAAGTTTGGAATAGTTGGTCACTATATATAGATGTATAATATGCAATGAATTCTATATCATATAATAAAAAAACAAGAACAGTAAAAAATTGTTTTAAAAAATTACCGAAAATATGCATGATGTCAATTCAGTTCATTACGTTAACACTTAAAACAAAAAAAAACGTTCCTTTATTAATTCGACTAGATAAGCATCTCAATTCAAGTCTAATATTTTATTTTTGTCTAACTCAAAATACTCTCGACTAAATACTTCCTAAAACTTCCTAAGGAACATGATTAAAATACATTTAAAGGATATTTTACGCTTTGTAAATTTTAGTCTGAAGTGATGACACAGGATGAGCTTTAAACAAGCCCTAGAAACATCAAGTACCCTTATTTACGTACAGTTATTTATACAGAACTAACAATATTTATACATTTTTTAAAACTTCACTTTAGTGGATTAATAGTCTTTAATGTTGTAGTTAGTAAAATACGTATTTTAACAAAGCGTATCTTGTGTATATATGTGTACGCAATGGCAAATAACAAGCGTGTGCATATGTGAGTTGGTGAGTACGCAAAAGTAGAGAAGTGTATATGTTGAGTATGCTTGTCTGCCAATGTGTTAGTTTTTGTGTGTATGTGTGCGCTTGTGTGTATTGTATGTATATATCGCGAATACACATAAATGTTCTTTTCAATGTTTAAAATATTAATGAAAAGAATGAATTGACTTTAAAAGCTCAAAACGTGTTACCAAATTCTATTTTTCTTTATGTGGCTTTATTTTTATAATAATATTTATGTTTTCATTTCATACTATTTGTACACATTTTAATATTATTGTCTTGGTATTTGCAACACGTGCTTGGGGCTTAAAAATGAAGGTTATCTTATTAAAGCACTTGAGCATTTTCCTGGTAGCATTTTGTTAGTATTGTATTAGTAATGCTTACGAGTAACAGCCCGTGAAAGCCCCACTCAGTTCAGGGATTCAGTTATAATGTGTGTTGTGATTAATTTACCCAGGATGTTCAAAGGAAAATCTTTACTTGTACAAATTTTGAATAATCTTCACGTTTTACTATGCAATGTGTGTATGAACTCGTAAATGTTTCATTGATTATTTTTATGTATATAAATAAAAAAATAATGAATGCGTGAAAATTTTGTGAGACATTATTTATTTTAAAATAAAAAATACAAATTGTCGAGGAATCGCTGACTCTGATATTGCAATTTATATTAGTTTCGGAGTCAGAAGTCAACCAGTGTTGCTAATGTAAAAACCCTTGATTTAGATAATATTCCAAACAAATTGTGTACATTATTCTTTTGGGTTTAAATAAAAATTTATCATTATTATTATAAATAACAATTTATTTGTTCAGTTAATGACGGAATAGAATTTTTTTTAATATGCAATTTACATTAATAAATAATAAATGTCTCATTTTAAAAATAGATATCTTAGCTAATATAATAAGATTTTTGAAACGCTTTCACGTTTGAACTAGTCACCCGATAATCCTCTATATAATATAAGGCACCTAACTCCTAATATGTCCTATGTTATATAAACGAGCTGAGCCGAATGAAACGTATAATTTAAAAGGTAACCTTCCATAAGTGTGCTAACGTATTCAACAACAAACGAAACCTACAAGTATATATTTATATCAGTCTCGTTTAAAACAGTTATTGTATATTCAGAACAGATAACGAAGTGTCGATTTCGAAATGAAATATCAGGAGTGGTGTTAGAATGTTTTCATCTTAACAATATGAAGCCGGAGGCAGCACTTTGAAGTTTTAATGGCTCAATTTAAATAATTTAAGCTTCACCTTTATTTGAGCTCGGGAACTCAGGACCTTCTCAGTAATCCGCTAAATTAATTACTGGATATCCTATAATTGTGAGCTATTGAAAAAGTGATTCATCAATATTAAATATACCAAATAGTTAAATGCAAGCTCTTTTGTGAATTTACTATTTAAACGTGTGTGAGTAAGAATTAAAAAAAAAAAACAGTAATATAGCGGCTAAAATAAGATACTCAAACATAATCTCATGAATGATAATGGGAGCCAATGACGGAGCTAATCGTAAAAAATCCCTCGTTTTTTTTAAGAAAGAACATCTACAAAAAAAGGAAAAATAATTGTATTTTAACATATATTTGTTACAGGGTTGAAGAGTGCAGTGTGAAGGCAGGGTTGAGCATGAATATTAGCAAGACCAAGTTTCTGGTGGTATCGAGGGATAAGAATCTAAAGCCGAAAATTCAGGTGGACGGTATTTATACTTAGAGCGGGTGCCTATGTATAAATACCTCGGTGCTTGGGTAAATGAAGAATGGGACTGTAGCCAAGAAATTCAGACCCGGATTGAAATTGTCCGAGCAAACCTTAAAAGGTTTTTTTTTTTATTCATTTATTTTAAGTCGAGATGGCCCAGTGGTAAGAACGCGTAAATCTTAACCGATGAACATGGGTTC
Source organism: Nymphalis io (assembly GCF_905147045.1). NCBI lineage: Eukaryota > Metazoa > Arthropoda > Insecta > Lepidoptera > Nymphalidae > Nymphalis > Nymphalis io. The sequence goes on along the minus strand of NC_065910.1, from coordinate 6,639,863 downwards.
AAACCCGGGCAAGCACCTCTGAATTTACATGTGCTTAATTTCTGTTTATAATTCATCTCGTGCTTTTCGGTGAAAGAAAACATCGTGAGGAAACCTGTATGTGTCTAATTTCATCGAAATTCTGCCACATGTGTATTCCACCAACCTGCACTGGAGCAGCGTGGTGGAATAAGCTCCAAACCTTCTCCTCAAAAAGGGAGAGGAGGCCTTAGCCCAGCAATGGCACATTTACCGGCTGTTACTGTACTGTATTTATTTTAAAGAGGGTTTTTTCTTTAAGAAAATGCCACCCTCATAGTGCTTACAGAACATTAAACTTTTCACATTGCTTAATTACATCTATTCTTAATAAGATCATTCACTAGCTTGTACAAAACTTTCGCTGGTTCTGATGTAGGGTCAGCGAGGACACTGTTACATGCCCCCCCCCTCTCCGCAATAATTAATTAAACGTAAAAAATATATTCTATCAGCTTCGTTTCGAGCACACTCCATTATTACATGATACGTGTCTTCTATGATATTACATATACTGCAATTAGGTGAGGGTGTTTTACCCATAAGGAAACCAAAGTTATTTAATGGAATGTGTCCGGATCGAAGTCGAAGAGCTGTAACAATTGAAGACCTGATCATATTGGCACCATCAAACCAAAGACTTTTCCATAGGCCAGACTGCATTGTTCTGTACCAGACCCCCTTAGTATGCGATCGCTCATCAAAATACTCTCTCCAAAATTTGTACAATCTTTGTTTAGCCAAATATAATAATTCCGAATGATGTGGTAGGCAATGGTAGAAAATACCCTTTCGTGCTGCATCTATTTCTAGTATATCAACCTTTTAATTATTTTCTATGCCAATATGAGCAGGTATCCACTGTAATATCACTTTTTTATTTTGAAGAGAGAAACTTAGAATAGATTTCAAGATGGTATAGGCTATCGGAATTCCTCGAAAGGTCGAGGTAGACCGAGCCACATGCTGGAGAGCAGTTTTAGAATCTGAAAGGATTACAAATCTATCACATTCTATAGAACTGATATATGATAAAGCCTCCACAATGCCTAATAGCTCTGCACGCATTACTGATATATTAGTATCTACTCTAAGTTGACAACTAGTATTAGCTTGGGGGTCATAAAAAGCAACGCCAATATCAGAGTTATCTTTTGAAGCATTTGTAAACACTTGATAAAATGAAGAATATATTTCTGTAATTGCCCGTTCAGATAATAATTTTAAAACTGCTTTATTATAATTACTTTTACTGTTGTCAATTGTGGCTAGAGAGCATTTAATGTGAGAGGATAAATCCACATTGCTAACCCACGTGTCTAGACTGAACATTTCTAACTTATCGCTTTGGTGGATTCCGAAAGCGTTGTAATCATTGTGAATCATTATAAGTAGTGGCCAGCCATTATAAGTGGTCGCCAGTAAGAATTAGTACACACATTTTGAAATATATTTAATAACCTGATAACTTTATTTTTAGCCCTAGATTTACATTTTAGCCAAAATTTAGCTCCCAAGTAATATCTTCTTATTTTCCATTACATGGATTGGTGTAGTCTTAACGAAGCCACCAATCAATCTGAGACTTTGATTTTGTAATACATCAACTTTTTTCAAATTTGTTTTACAACTATCATCATATAAGAAGCTGGCATAATCTATTCTGCTATGAATCAGCCCAAAATACAAACGTCTTAAGTGAATACGTACGCCCCAGCTCGGTCCTCTCAGAATTTTAAGAATATTTAATAAATTTAATATTTTTATTTTTAAGTCATTAATGTGTTTTGACCATCTCAATGAATTATCTAGCCAAACTCCTAAGTATTTAAAAACCTTAAAAGGTTGGTGAAGGTTTTGTGCAGCCGTAAACTATTCATAAAGCTCAGACTAAGAATACTCCACTGCTATGTCTGGCCAGTGGTATTATACGGTAGTGAGGCATGGACTTTGCAAGCTGACACCCAGAAACATCTAGAGGCTTTTGAGATGTGGTGTTACCGGAGAATGCTCCGTATTAGCTGTACACAGAAAGTTTCGAACGTGAGAGTACTCCAGCGCGTCGCCAGTAGCCGGAAGTTACTGCAAACCATCGAGAAGAGAAAAACCGAGTATTTGGGCCACGTCTTAAGACACGAGCGATACCAGTCTCTCAAAATTATAATGATGGACAAAGTAGAGGGCAAACGACGCGCTGGAAGAAGAAAAAAGTCCTGGTTGCGCAACATCCGTGAATGGACGAAGATCGCCAGCGTGGAAAAACTATTTCGCTTGGCGCGAGACTCCAGACTTCGCCCTCCAGTAGTGGAGAGGCACAAGAAGAAAAAGAAGAATATATTTCTTATTTACTTGATGATCAACAGTATAACTACTATTGCCGGTTTACCTCTAGAATTCTATCTGTGCGAGCTCGTGCCCTTCGGTCCGAGGTGAAAAATGACCCCTTGTGTGATAAGTTCTCATAATAACAATTTCATTATGTATAAAGTTATACAACTCATTCAAAGAGTCGACTTTCATTGTAAAAAAGAACGATTTTACGACTTTTATCATATGCTCCGGATACACCAGTCTTGTTCATTTTCTTCACTTTGTTTTTGCATATAGTATAATTCTTATTACTAAATATAACCAATAGAACCGCTATAGTGATACGTTTTCTTTCACTTTGCCATTTGAAATGAAAAAAATAATACACACGCACCGTTGGAAGAGCCTTCATATGGTGCGTGGCCGTCCGAGCGTGAAAAAACCGCAGAATCACGCACCATGGGAAGCTACCTTGAATTCCGACTTGAATAAAGTATACTTTGGCTTGATTTCATTATATGTAATTTTGTTAGAATTATAGATGTATGTATGTTTGAAACATCTAGGGAATGTTAAAGTTTAAGAGTTAAAATTGAGTGTTTCTGTCGATATACTATCCCAACCCGAGATACTAACCTAGTAATCTGTATTTAAAATGGCTAGAACAACGAGAGATTGATGAGACATTTATATATAAAGCAATAAAAACAAATAAATAACAAAAAATATTAAAAGTAAATGAGTTGCAGTCATCGTTAAAGAAAATTAAGGAAACAAAATATAGCGATACGTTAAGTTATTTTGTTTTGTATTATAGTTTTAACAGTTCGTTTTTATCGGAAAACTTCACCGTTACTTCCGTTTACGAGGTTAAGAGCCAGCTCGTAAACTCGCGTATTTCTCTGTACGACTTTTGTTTTTAGTATAAAATATTATATTTGAAAAATTTATCTGTACCACAATAGTTGGTAACCAGTTATATGAAATTGTTTTTATTTCTAAATCAAACAAAAAACATTATGTATAAATTATTATAAAAATTTTAAAAAATATATTTATTTAGACTTAACATGATTAAACAAGTTTTATGAAAGAGCATTATTTGAAGAGTAGAAGAACTATATACCTACTTATGTAGTTATAGGCCAGGGTGGATGAAGTGGTAACAGTTCTTAAATACATTTGAGATGTTAAAGAGCTGTTTGTTTAGCAGCAACAAACATAAATTTAAGTCATATAAAATTGATCATATATATTTTTTATAGTTATGTTTTTAATAATATTTAAAAGTAAACTACGCAATTGAAATGTTATGAAATTAGTTTGATAAGTTATATAGAAGTTTGTGCTGCATAATTGTGAATTCAATGCGATTGGCAAAGAGATATTTAGAAAATAAAATCTAAAATATAATAAAAAATTGTCAAAATGTACACTTAAAATAAAATGTTAACACATTCAAATACCAAATAAAATTGATACGACACCTTGTATTTGTACTGTACCGAACGCAAAAATAATAAACAAAAACGATTCAAAAACAAAAAAGTTATACTCGAACATACATAAAAATATATATACAAATGAATTGAAAACTTCTATTTCTGAAGTTGATAAAAATTTATGAAAATTATTTTAAAATCCGCCTTAATCGTGGAATTTAAAATAACTTAAAAGGCCCAAACAGTCTATAATTAATTTATCTGCTCAGTTGTGTGTTTATGTTTAAAAAGAAAAAAATTGTCCATTGACTTTGATTATATTTGATATATATTATTTAAGCTTAATACCTAAATTTTTATGAACAAATTAATAACTTTTTAAGGATATACTTTTGCGAACCTGATGATATCCCACTTATAATATGGAGTATAGTATTACCTCTTTCTTTTTATATTTTTTAACGCGTAAACAATGTCAAATTCTAAATTTAAATAAATTTCAATTCATCGAAGTAATATGTAAATTCGAGGGTCATTTGTTACTGGTTGGATTTAGTCATAGACATAAAGAATGGGACGAGAGCTCTTTATCTAGCTATGTAGTAAATACGAGCGGAAGCACCAACTACTCTTATGTGTCTCGTTGATCTAGTGGCTAGCTTATAACGCTGGAGATCTCAAGGGCCTGAGTTTAAGCATACGGGTCGGGCCAAACAAATGTTATTTTTCCATCGAAAATTAGCAGCTGAAGTTAACAATTTTACACTCCCATGTATCATAAGGTACGTTAAGCATTCGATATATATCCAATCGTGTCAGATTAGCCCTTTGGAATATGAGAAAAAAAGGCGCGTGTGAAAGGCTGCCATAACTAAAATATGGCAGAAGGGCATAGTGTACCTAAGCCAACTATCTCACCCACCCTTTAAATCAGAACAAATTAATACAAAGCATTGCTGTTCAGTGTTAGAATAACACGGTGTGGTACCAGATGGTAGCACATAGCCTAATTACCATCTTCTGTACCTTAATCAATTTTAATGTTACTTAAAAACACTTGCAATCATAACACACTTATTATTACACACTTTATTATTGCACACTTGCAATAATAAATGAACATAACCAAAGTTATATATAAAATCAATATATCGACGCACTAATATACTTTTTATTTTTCTAATTCACTTAATTCCGACTCCAATGCAGAATTCTTCGCATTGCAGAGTCAAAACAAAAAGGCGAATTTTTGTTGTAATTTACACGAGCGCGTGTACTATAACGCTTGGTAAAATACTCTATTTAAATTCACAGAGAACTTTGCTTACGTACTTATTAAACTGACTATCAGATACTTATGTTTTTGATGACGTTAAAACACCCTTAAAGTTAAAGTTTTTAAACGTAGTTCCACTTTGAGATTATAAATGTGTATTATTATTATTTTATTTTATAATGTATGTATGTAGGAGGACGAGCATATGGGCCACCTGACGGTAAGTGGTCATCAATGCTCATGGACATTGATATTGTAACAAATGTTAACCATCCCCTACATCATCAATGCGCTACCTACCTTGGAAACTAAGATGTTAAGTCCCTTGTACCTGTCATTGGCTCACTCACCCTTCAAAACGGAACATAAACAAGTACTGCTGTTTCGCAGTAGAATATCTAATGAGTGGATGGTACCTACTCAGAGGACCTTACAGGAAGCCCTGCCACCAGTAAATCAATAGTAAAAAATCATACATACTCATATCTATGATTTAAAAACTTTAAGTAATGGGTATATTTCAAATTCTTTGTCTTTAGGTCATTGTCATCAACATCATTATCACCAAAAAAATTGGGGAATGGATTGGTCTGGCGTAACTTCGAATATCAGAGTCGTAAAATGGAATTCTTTACCAGCTCACGTGTTCTCCTCCTCTTACAACCCGGATTCCTTCAAAGGAGGCATGAAGAGGCATCTTGCGGGCTGGCAAGGCGGGGGCGGCTAGTGCAGAATATTCTTCCCGACTGTACTGGCCGTCATCGCGTATGGACTCTACTGCCGCTTACCATCAGGTGGAGTAGAGACATTTGCCCTCCCAGCAAATATAAAAAAAAGAATATCAACTCTATCTATTTAAATCGTATACGTAATTCTCTTTTTCTAACACATATCACTTGACTTGGTTATCTTATATTAATGATAAAATACGATTATTACAATTGTAAATTTTTACGATTCTTTATGGGTGCGGAGACTAAGAAAACATTAGGAACCCCTTTGTTCGTGAATATTTTATTCAGATATATTTTCTTGAAAACAAAACGTAATATCGAATTCAAGCCAATTTCATTTCAAATGATATTAAGTTTCATTTAGCAATTCGTAGTAAGTAATAAAGCTACAGTAAAAAAGAATATGAATATTTTCTCTTTTAAACGCGAATTTGATAGAATGGACAGACGAAATCACACCCAGACCAATATTAAAAAAATATTATGAGTATAAAAACCGTATATTAAAAGCAAAGAACAGTTTATTTTTTAACTTGAAACGTAAAATGAATGTACTTGAAGTTTTTATGAGTCCTTCGAATGTAAAAACATGTTTTGTCTTTTATTTAAAAGGGTCATAACGAAATAAATATTTAAAGCAACGTAAATAACATTACATTCTGTCACAGTTTGTATATGTAACACATAAGCAACAAATTTCTCATCTCTTGGATCTCAAGTTATTGAACTTCATTACAACAGGCTGTAGTTGGTAGATACGTTGGTACGTATGTGGCAAACTTACATCCGAGACATACAGGTTCACATTCACCGCCGAGAACCGGTGAGAGAGTTCAAATTAAGCACATGAAAACTCAGTTTTGCCTGGGTTTGAGCCCGCAAGATTCGGTTAAAATACACGTGTACTAACCATTAAAATATCTCGACACATTTTTAATAAATGACGGGCCGGTTGGCGTGGTATAATTGCCTTTCACGCTGAATTTTGAAAATTCGATCGATCCAGGACAGACATTTGTGTGCATGAACATGTTTACCTTTCCTGAGCCTGAGTGTCATTATCTATATAAGTATATATTTACAAAAGAAGAGTAGTATGTCAGTTGTCTGGTTTCCATAGTACAAGCTCTGCTAAGCTTAGGATCAGATGGCCGTGTGTGAATATTGCCCCAGGATATTTATTTAAATTTAAATTTGTTTAAATCCATCTATGGAAACCAGACAACTGATATACTACATACTTTTCTTTTATACTGCCACATATATATTGCCACATGTGTATTCCACCAACCCGCATTGGAGCAGCGTGGTGGAATAAGCTCCAAACCTTCTCCTCGAAAAAAAAGGGAGAGAAAGCCTTAGCCCAGCACATTCACAGGCAGGCAGGCAGGTACGGTGCGGTATATACATTGTAAATAGAAAATCAAAATTTCAATAATTGCTTTATACGGAAAGCAATTCAATGAATACCTGTTTAAAGTCAACATATTATCACTATATTGTACAAATGTTCAAAATTAACGCAAATACGTTAATTCGTACCATTGAAACACAAATGTGTTCAGATTAATTTTATCAGAACATTTTAATCATTTGTCGTTGGTAGCGTTTTAATTTGTTGATTCTGTTATCCTATAATTTGCGTTCGAAAATCATTATAATGAAATTACATTTCGTTTTAAATAATTGTTAACTATAAATATATGAATTTTATAAAATTTTCAAAAGATACTAGCCAATTGCACAGAACGATACAATAATAGAGTGCATAAGTTTATGTGTAAATACAAGTCCACACGCTTTTCTCTCATTCTTATAATTTGATAAGACGGCAAAACTGATACGACCGCAAAGAATTACAGAGGTTGTAGGCTTGGGCTTTGAGAGGCGCGTGAGTATTGCCTACTTCCAGACTTCAGACTGCTAGTAAGAATTTCTGAAGAGGAAAACCCAATTTTTAAGATAAATTTCAAAGTGTTATTGTTTTTATTATAGTCGCCGAGAAGAATTAATTTATCGTTAGACTTTCCTTTTATCGTGCAATTAAATATATTAATATAATTATATGAACTTCAGTAATTGTAATCAATTGACCTATCAAAGTGGCATTCTTTCCAGCATAATAAGATAAATAAATGCAATAATAAACATTATTATGTTAAGACAAATTCAACGTGTTAGGAAATAAATAAGGTTAAGCAAAAAATAAGGCAATATAGGCTGTGTCTAATTGGTACTGCGGGTATGGACCGAAAAGCATCCGTACTAGCTGGAAACGTAAAATTAGGTGCTCTTATAGCTATCGACCTGTAGAAGAAATTTTGCCATTTTCATTTGAATGGAAGCGTTGACCTTCGCTCGTCCACTTTTGATGAACAATTCGTTTAAATGTCTTGTATTTCAGCTCGCTCAGAGAGATATATATGGTCATTTACGTTAGTTAGTATTAGGAAATGTTAGGAGAATGTTGCCCCCGCTCCCCATCAACCTTACAACACAGCCTTACAACCTAACAGATTGGCAGTTGGCAATATTTATGTTCCCGATCCCCCTTCACAAAAACACGTAGAAACATTGGGACTAAAGGTTTTTGCGGTTGTGCTTTCGCTATTGATTAATTCTCTCTGATCGTATCGGATTGCCATTCCATTAGATTAATGAAATTAAGAAAAAGAGAGTGCACTTGTGTGTACGTATACACTTGTGCACTTCAACATCTTTTGCATAGTATCTTCAATACTATTCTTCTTTAAAATGGCTACCGTCGCCGACACTATTTTTTTTTTTTTTTTTTTATAGAATAGGAAGGCGGACGAGCATATGGGCCACCTGATGGTAAGTGGTCACCAACGCTCTTAGACATTAGCATTGTAAGAAATGTCAACCATCGCTTACATATCCAATGCGCCACCAACCTTGGGAACTAAGATTTTATGTCCCTTGTGCCTGTAATTACACTGGCTCACTCACCCTTCAAACCGGAACACAACAATACCAAGTATTGCTGTTTTGCGGTAGAATATCTGATGAGTGGGTGGTACCTACCCAGACGAGCTTGCACAAAGCCCTACCACCAGTACTATTATCGCTTTCTCATTTATTAAATATATTTATTTTATCTGTTCTCTTATTACAGATTGATTCATGTAATAAACTTGTCAATAAATATTTATAGAACACCAATTACGCGTAAACAAATGATAATTAATTAGTTAATTAAGAACTGTGTGTAAAATTGCTGCATGTTTAATAAAATTGACGACCTCACACAATTTAATCACGAATAATTATAATGATTGAACCAAAATATACTTTGTTCAAGTCTTATACGGAATTTTATATGTTATGAAATGAGTGTAAATTATCATTTCAGCAAATACGTATATATTATGAGCAATATACTATAGTAAAAAATAACAGCCCGTTGCTGGGCTAAGGCCTCCTCTCGTTTCGAGAAGAAGATTATTCCACTACGCTGGTACAATGTGGCTTGATGGATACACATGCGGCAAAATTTCAGTGAAGATAGACATATATGGGATTCGACACGTTCTTTTTCTTCACCGTCGAGCACGAGATGAATTATAAACACAAGTTAAGCACAAAAACACTAAGTAGAGCTTGCTTGGATTCCAACCCACAATCATCGGATCAGATTCATACATTCTAACCAATAGGCCATCATCAACATAATCACAATACAAATCAAATTATTCCATAAGTAAAATCTATATACATCTGCAACATGTGATCAACGTACTTAATTTCCGGAAACACGTGGGATGCATTTAAGCCCTAAAGCGTCACATTAGAATGAACAGATTAGGTTAAATCAGTTGCATTCGAATCGATTTTCAAATTTCGAATCTCTGATAAGCCAATTCAATAAGGGCTGACGTTTGAAGCCGGGATTATAGTGGATCAAAGTGAAATACATCTGAAATTGAATTTGGATTAATGTAATAATAGAAGATAGGTTGTTCATTTGGACATCCATAAGTTAGAAGCTAAATCTCAATATTAGGTCAAAATTATGCCTCGTTTTCGTCCGCGGCTTCACCCATGTTTTAAGGGGAGAAGAATAAGTGTAAATTTGCTTCATCCCAAATTTTATTAAAATCGGTTCAATGGTTTAGCCGTGAAAGCTTAAAAGAAAGATTACCAAGTTTATTATTCCAATCTTTTATTTTTTATTATGTCATGTTTATTATTACTTAAAATGTTTTTTTTTACATAAAATTTTCGAAAACTTAGGAAATTACTTCGGCTATTATTTTTTTCTTCGTCATTAAATCATTATTTATTTATTCACGCCTACAAACGTGATGGATATATATATTACACCTGTTTTTGCGTATAAGCTTATGTAAGTTGTCTGGTATATCTTTCACGGTTGGCTAGTCTTCTTCGAAATTGACCGCCATTACTGAAATCGGTCAAGCGGAAAACAATATCAGAATGTAATTATAACACACAAATATAAATTTCAAGGTTTTTAAGCTCATTGATTTGTTCTAAAAAATATATAATTTCAAATAAAGAACGCGTTATCAGTATATAGTGTATGGTGTAACAATATATGGCGTTATTATATTATAATTTATTCGGGGAAGTTTGAAAAGTTTGCGTAAGGAGGCAAAATACGATAAATCCGAGGTATGAATGGAATCATGTAAGTTTTGACATATTTAGGAACAGGCGCACTTGCTCTTTGATCGAATTACTTGAACTGTAGTGTTAGTAATCATAAGACGTATACTGTTGCGTGTTTAAAATATTAATCTTAATATAATTCAGTTATGTTAAATTAAAAAGCCGAGATGTTCCTATGGTAAGAACGCGTGAATCTTAACCGATGTTCGTGGGTTCAAACCTGGGCAAGCACCACTGAATTTTCATGTGCTTAATTTGTGATTATAATTCATCTCGTGGTTTACGGTGAAGGAAAACATCGTGAGGAAACCTGCATGTGTCTAATTTCACTGAAATTCTGCCATATGTGAATTCTACCAACCCGCATTGGAGCAGCGTGGTGGAATAAGCTCCAAACCTTCTCCTCAAAAAGAGGAGAGGAGGCCTTTAGCCCAGCAGTGGGACATTCACAGGCTGTTACGGTTACGGTTATGTTAAATACTTAATTATCACTCTATAAAGAAATATAACGAACATTAGTTTTTTTAATGAAAATCTAAAAGTTAATTTTTCGATACGGTTATTCAGTTAGACATTTTTTTAGGTAGGGAAGGCAAATGAAAAACACAAAAATACTAAGTATTGCCATTTAATGGTTGAATATCTTTAAATAAAACTTTACCTCTCTAACACATTATCAACTCTATAACCACATATTCAATGAGATATCACCAGCATATGTTATTGAACTTCGCATAGAGTTTACGAGTTAATAATTTGACATTTCTTATGCATTGATATAAGTTAAAAACCTTGGTATGAAAATGTTTCATGGTACTTACTTAAACTAACTAATGTTAACTTTCGCTATGTAATTTTTTTTTTGTAGCCATCTTAGTTTGTCTCTTTCTGGTGTGCCTGTAAGCACATATAGTCCAATTTCGTTTCCGCGTCCTTCAGTTTAGATCTTTGGATTCTTTCCACTGGACAACCTTGGATTTGATATCATTAGTCATCAAATATTTCACAATATAATTTTTATATATTTTCTATTCAAATAAATACTCTTTTGAAACACGTATCTAGGCTTAAAATAAAGTTAGCAACTTTTCATGGATTAACCTTTTCAATCGTCCATTGATAGTAATGGCGCGTGGCTAGTTGTCAAAGCAATTAGCCGACCAACTTCCATCGCTCTAATATCTATTACGCCGTTTCAAAAACATGTTTCATTTATATTTGGTGGTATTCATATCAAATATTGACTGTTATCGTATATATTTAATATAAATAAAACAAATTTTATCAGTAGTATCGTGAAATGTTGACAACCGACTTATAGTATTTTTATACGTTTATTCTTGAAATGTTCGCATTTCAATATATAAAACATTTCACGACCTATTTCTAAGATGAGTCTCAAGTTTGTTCTTAAATAATAGCCCTACAGGCCCTACACTTCTCCTTTTAAAATTATAAATAGCAATGTTTTTATTTATTATATATTTTTACTTTGTCCGACAACTGTATTTTGTTATATACACTCGAGATGTTGTTATGTACTCGAGATGGGTTATTTTAGTAAGTTATATTATTTATTTATGTTCCTCGTGTGTATTAAATGCCACTGGTTTACTTATCCTTTAAATCATTTTTACTGATGGCAGGGCTTTGGGCAAGCTCATATGGGTAAGTACCGTCAGATATATACCAGCAGATATAAAACAGCAGTATTTGGTATTGTTATGTTCCGGTTTGAAGGATCAGTGAGCCAATGTAATTACAGGCACAAAGGACATAACATCTTAGTTGGTAGTAAGCGATGGGTAACATTTCTTACAATGCCTATGTCTATGGATGTTAGTGACCTCTTACCGCTTCTTATAACATAAAAAAATCACAAACCACGGCTATACAAAATTTTGATGTATGACAATGGAATGGCTACTAAGTCTGTGGGCCTGAGCTTCCACATACCACTAGTAAAAGGTTATTGATTGTGCTGTTTTTAAATTAAATTCCATACAAATTACTTCATTTCTTCAAGTCTAGTCACCATGGATGTATACATAAATTATATTTTGACAAAAATAACGTAAAAAGCTTCTCTTCGCTTTATAAAGAGTAGAAACTAAATAAGCAACTTTTTAATCGACAACTTATATTTAAAATTACTTGATAAAAAAATCGTTTAGATAAATTGGAAGATAACCGATAGACTAACAAAGTAGTTGGATAAATATATAAATTATATTATATTAGATAATATAAACCAACATGATATTATTAAGTATTTCATAAATAATTGAATGAATAAATACAATCATAATTTATAATTCCGTATTGTGCATAACAAAAAATTAAATCTCTTGTAATGCTGTTACGGAATGGTTTTCAATAACTCCATTGTTAGTAAAACAATGTTGTGATTATGTCATGTTTTTACATGATAATATGACAGTTGCTGGTTCGATTCTTACCCTGAGTATTAAGGCCATTTGATCATATCTCCTATAAATGATAATTATATAAGGAACATAAGAAATACAAAACATCACAAAAAGCTTTTATCATAAATAAAATAAAATAAAATTCTTGAATGTACGTGTGAGAGATATTTCTTACTTATGTACGTATATGTTATTTTTAATGAAATAGGATATTATACTTTGTGTTATTTTTTAATGAAATAGGAAAGTGGGAGGGCACCTGATGGTAAGTGATAACCACCGCCCACATACATAGACACTGTAAGAAATAATAACCACTCCTTACATTGCCAATGTGCCAACCTTGGGAACTAAGACAGTATGTCCCTTGTACTTGTAATTACAGTGACTCATTCACCCTTCAAACCAGAATAGAACAATACTAAGTGGCGGTTGAATATAATTGCATTAGTAATCTTCATTTATAAATTACATTTAATCTCGACATTAATAAAATCAAAAAGAGCCAATAGCTTTATTATTTTCAGCAAATTTTGCTTGCTTTAAAAATAGTTTTCGATATCTACTGAGGCTTTGAATATAATCACCTTAGCACCGGCTGCAAAACAAAAAATTAAAAAAGAAATCACTAAGTCGTTTTATTCCGCATTATCCTATCCCATAGTGGCTTTATCCCAGCAATGTTCAACATATTTATACTGTGAAAACGGGATTGTAGTCTCAGGATTTGCGATGCTTAGTTCCAACGCTTATTGCTTTGAATCAGCTTAATAAACTATGCTATAAGCATGGCTTCTATTTAGCTGTTGTACCAAATGTTTTAGATTTTATAATACTTATTCAGAAGGTATCGTTCACATAAAATATTAATACTAATTTCTATGTGACTCGAATTAACGAACTCTTTGAAAATAAATAAGATATACACAAGTAATTATTATTTATTTTTGAAGGCTGCAGACCACAATAAAAGATAGTTTTTACGTCATTTCAAGAATGTCCTAAATGCAAGTGCATTGTTAAATAAATATCTATTTTTAATATGGAATTTGCTTGTTTAACTGGTGGTAGGGCTTTGTGCAAGCTCGTCTGGGTAGGTACCACCCACTCATCAGATATTCTACCACAAAACAACCGTACTTGGTATTGTTGGTTGAGTGAGCCAGTGTAAGTACAGGTACAAGGGACATAACATCTTAATCCAAAGGTTTGGCAACGTAAGCTATAGATAACATTTCTTACAATGCCAACTTCTATGGGTATTTGGTGACCAATTACCATGAGGTGGTCCATATGCTCGTCCACCTATCTATATTATAAGAAAAAAAAATATCTTCAAAAATAAGGAGATAACTGATGAAAGGCCATGGCCCAAGCATGCAAGTATATAATATCATCTTTATGGTTGTCAAATAATGAGCATGTGTATCACGTGCATTAATGCTACGCATCGGATAGCATACTGTAAGTAAATTATTTACGTAATTATAAAGTAAATGCATGATTTCTTCATAACATGTAAAGTTGTTGCATATACCTAATATGTTCATCTGGTTACGTCAGACTCCTATGTCGTTTCATAGAAACATATAATTGTGGTCAGATATTTTTTGCAATTAATGCTTTTGAAATATAAAAATAGTGTAAGTGCCTACCTTGGCACTCACATTATTACGTACTACTATTAATATTATCACGAAAATTTACATGTAAATAACATATCTTACGTTGACGTCATTTGACGCTCGAAATCTTACGCTTATTCGTCTGACGTTTGAAGTTTCAGTTAGCACTACCGTGTACCGAGCGCTACGATTTATACACACCAAAAAATATTATATTAAGTAAAAGAACGAGCGTTGTTATGATTTGATTTAAGTGTTTTAGGAGGGAAACGACGAAGATTACTTGTTCATTGTCTGGGATTTACAGACGGGTATTGCTACAAGCTTAATACCGGGAATTAATTTATCGCTAAATCCGACTTTTTCATGTCTTACAATAATTATTTATGTTAATATTAAAGATTTCTGAATGTAATATAATTTTTCTCATCTTCTAAGTGTGTTCGTATTGGGATACGGGTTATATAAATAGATAGACTTCGTGTTAATATAGACAGCAGATATTAAAGTAACTTTTGATAAGCCTCGATTACATTTCTTTTTAAAAACAATAACTAGAAAATTAAAATAAACTGTTTTCGACTACACTTTACAAGCACTGAATAGTCAGTTAACAAGATAAATTAAGTATAGAATTACCGCAAATTTAGGATGTAGATTTTCTTCTAATTTTATTATGGAATTCAATTTTAACATAAATTGACGAGCCGGTTGGCGTGGTTGGTTCACGCCGAAGGTTGTGGGTTCGATTCCCACCCAGGACATATATTTGTGTGCATGAACATGTTTGTTTGTCCTGAGTCTGGGTGTAAATATCTATATAAGTATGTATTTACAAAAGAAAAATAGTATATGTAGTATATCAGTTGTCTGATTGCCATAGTACAAGCTCTGTACAAGCTTAATTTGGGATTAGATGGCCGTGTGTGAAAAATGTCACAGGATATTATTATTATTATAATTTTTCTCTATATAATAATCAACGAAAACTAATTATAATCATTTTTACCATCTATATTACGTAGATCTATGTAATCTTTACGAAGAATACGACTTCGCTTTCAAATTTTTTTATAATCCGATTTATTTGATAAGACAAAATCAATTCTTAATTATTAAGTCAAATGAGAGCAATCAATATCGAATCCCTCTAATAAATAAGTCTATAACATAATCTTACGGTAGCATTTGGAATATTGAATGATAAACCACTCTTTAGTTAACTATCGGACGCAATACACGTAGTGCTCCGTCCAAGTTGTAAACTCAGTCAGACTCTAACTGTAACTTTACTGAATACACGCTCTTAGATTCAAACGTTGTCGTACCTCGAACCATTTAGTTTCAAACTATGCCAATATCGACTAGATGATATATCAATAAATCTCATAATGTTAGCGATTAATTAATATCCTGAAATAGAACCAGTATTATATTTTTATTGACCGATTATTTATAATGGTCTTTTCTTTCTCGGAAAGTTATAAAATAAATATAATCTTACTATGTTTTCAGTGCAACAGGTTTATCTATTAAAAATTGCATTATATTTATTTTGATTTCTTAGAAAAAATCATACTAATTTTGCACACTCATAGTTCCTCGATATAACGCTATATGTATTTTGCAAAATCCTTTAATAATTAAACAAAGGTATTTACGAAATGATGTTCTCTTAGTTATGCGTTGATAATGAGTCCTATGGCTCTTTATATATAAAAAAATACCTAATTTATGACATAGAAAGTAAAGAAAATGACAAACTTTTGAATTATTATAATAAGACCCAATAGCTATCTTTTATATTTTATTTTATTAAAATAGTATTTCAGCACTACAAATATATCTAGGTCCTGACATATGAAATTGATGTTTTGTACGGGAGGAATATAAAGTAATTTTTTTTGTAAAATATATTTAATTAATCAAATTATGCACCTATGCACTTTTGCCATTTCATAGGTAGTTTATTGATCCCTCTACTAAAAAAACCATGGGGGCGAGAATCAATTATCTCTTTGAAGGTGGTTTGGACTGCCGCATTGGAGTTGAATTTTTTTCCTTGTAAGAAGTTTTCCAAATTCCGAAAAACATGGTAATCTGTTGTAGCAAGATCCGAGGAGTACGGTGGATGTCGCAGACATTCCACTTGTAGCTCATCTAACTTAGTGGTTGTTTGTTGTGCAGTGTGTGGTCTTGCGTTGTCGTGAAGCAGCAGTGGCCAAGAGCGATTGACCAATCTCGGTTGTTTAGCAGCTAGTTCTTCCTTCATGGTTTGCAGTTGCTGATAATAGATATCTGCCGCAATCGTTTGGATAAATTTTATAAAGCTGTAGTGAAAGACACCGGCGCTAGTCCACCAAATACTCACAAGTAACTTTTTCTGAGTCAATTTTCGTTTAGGGCAGGACTTGGCTAGGCCTCCAGGGTTCAGCCGGAGGCCATGCCAAATCCATAATATCCACTTTTCATCACAAGTAATGATTGGATTTAAAATCCCTTCATTATTGTGTTTGTTGAGCAAAGTAACACAGTAGTCGACGCGTGTTTGCAAGTTCGATTCACTCAATTAATGAGGTGAATCAATGAACGATGGGTGTTCAAGTTTTTTTACTTTCCCGATTTTCTTCAAGTGGATTAATACAGTTTTATCACTTATCCCGAAGCCTGCAGCTATCTCTGAAGTGCTTTGTGATGGATCCGCTTCCACAATAGCCTTTAATTCTTCATTTTAGGGGTTGGTTCTGAAGGTCGAAATTTCCAGAACAAAAACGTTGAAACCAAAAACGTACCGTGCTTTCTTTTGCGACACCAGCGCCGTACACATTATTAATCCTTCGAGCTGTTTCTGCAGCACTGGTGCCACGGTAGAACTCGTACTCGTAAATATACCGACATTTCATGTTTTCCATTGTGCGATAATAAGCGACGCCAAAGAAAAAAATTAGGAGGAAAAAACAAATGAATGACTGAATGAATTTATAAATTTGAATTTGGAATTCTTAACCAAAGAGGAGATATTTCAGATCAAAGTGAATTAGTACGACAAAACGCTAATTTCATATGTAAGGATCTAATAATGTCGCTTGAATTAAATTGTAATAATAAATGTATTAAAATATAAATATCAATCTTTATATTCTTCTGTAGAAAAATTATAAATGCATTATGTGCTAATTTAAAAAATATTTAAAAAAAACCTTTCTGTTATCTGCCATCTCAGACAAGCGGAAACTAGCTGGCTGCTTAATTTACATGTAAAAGTAGGATTTCATTTGAACATTGAAATACTATAATAAAGTTATCACAGAATACTCGGTGTAAATAGGTCTTCGTAAAAACCCAGGTGAGCACTATGGAGTTTTATGTGCTTTATTCGCAACAATTGATCCCAAGCTAAGTGGTACAGGAATCAAAGTCTCGCAAGAAATCCAGACACTTATATCCACCAACCCATTCCTCTGCTCAAGAGCGACGTTCTTGCCTAATATATATTAGCTGTTAATAATTTTGTAAAGTAATATAAGTATATATGTAGTTCTTAGTACGTTCCAGCAGTGATTAGTACTGCTGTGATCCGGTTCGAATTTAATATGTTAGAACCCACCCTTGATGGTTGTTGACGGTGCATTGACCTGATACAGTAAGCTTAATATGTCTTTCATCGTCAATATTTATAAGGAATGATAGTAGCTTACTATCAGGTGACTAATTTTGCTACCTTCTTTCTTTATTTTCTTCCTTGTTTTATTTACCTTATATAAGAAAAATGAAATCTTAAATAATATTACTACTAATATTATAATATTACTATTCTATTTACTTATATGAATGCTTCTAAATTTAAAAATTCAAATCATAATTGTAAATCAATTGAATTGGCAATATTTTTCCAGATAGCCTATCTAAAGAAGCTTATAACTTGCGTCCTGGTACAGTCCAGTTACATCCATTTGTGGAATGCGCTATTGTTCGTTGAATAACAAGTTTGCATGAAACATCTCTCATTGTAAGCCGTGTATGAAAAAATGACAATTAATCACCAACGGAAAGTGTGCTGGGATATGGGAATACGGTCCATTCGTTCCGAGTGAACGAATGATAAAATTGTACAATGGCAGCTTATTCAGATGTTCAAACCGACCTATTTCATGTCCTACTATGCAATGTTGCCATGATTTTGTCATTTTGATAATACTTTTTCACTGTCATCCTTGAATGAATTAAAAATTAGTGGCATTTGCTTTAATTGATAATAAATGAATTGAAAAACGTAATAAATGCAATTCATTTATTACAAATTGTACAGATTATTAAACTTGACTTGGGAGTATATAATTTTAATTTACAATTAATCGTTAAGCATATTGTACCTTGTAAATCCTACTAAGCCAACTTATTTGCCCTTGTAACAAATATACAATAATCTAATTATTTTTATCAAATAACGACTTGCGCTTGAGGGCAATCATAACTTATTGACAATATTGAGGCCGGAGGTTAGAGCGCGCTCGCCAAAAAGATGCCTATTTACTCTTCGTTTGAAGGTACTCAAGTCATATGTGGCAGGAAATTTAAAAGGCTAGTAAATTGTTTCAAATCCTTACAGCACGTATCAGAAACGTTGAATTAAAACACCCTGTGCGGCCGAAGTATAGATGAAAGTGCTTACGATTTCTGGATGTTCTATGAGTTGTGGATATATTAGGCTTTCTACATACTATTTAGCCTTTCAACATACTACAATATTTAAATGGCACCAGGTGGCCATTCTCAGATGTAATTTGCATTTTGCACAGATGCACTATCTACCTCATAGCATTCTTAGTCCAGTAAGAAAACAATCTGAAAAAATCATAGAGAAATCAGAAGCAGCTTTATATGATTTCCAATGTACGCAAGTGTAAAAACTCCACACACGCATACACGTATACTCTTACACAAATACAAACACATAAATGTGCAAACGCACACAAGCACGCAAGGATATTAATTATATTTCTTTAAATGTATTTTAATGGAATGGAATATTACGATTCAAAATAAAACCTATTACAAAACATTCATTCAAATTAAAATATATTCAAAACAATAACACAACAAACTTAGTGTACACATTTGCCTTTCTAGTTCAGATTGCTTAATTCTTAGCCCTCAAGCTACAATAGCTATTCAATAGAATACCAATACAGCTGTAAACATCAGATGCTGTTAAATGTGGCGTATATTTAACATCTAAACATGTCCACGATACAAACAGCTTGTAACCGTAATTTGAGTTGAATATTCATCCACTCGTGCCGGATATAACGTCATGGATATATCTGTTGGATGGATTAGAATAAATTCCGGTATAATTTCAGTTGTCTGCTATACAATAATGTTGACGATAGGTTTTAGCAAATTAAGCCTCTCCATATCAATCTACAGACGACGTGAGATCAGCTCTTCATCTTCAATGTGAAATCTATAGGGTCGCCTTTGGGGGAAGATTTGTATGCCGTGACGGCAAAAATCATAAAGTTATTTTTACCAAGCCGCCACTCTCTTCACACTGTTGTGAGCGTGGCGTGTATACCTTATCGTTAATGTTATTATTATTATTTTTATTTTAGTAACGAAGTCTATGTTATTTTTCTGTTTTTTTTTTATTTATTGTTTTTTTTTATTATAAATTATTTTAATTACCATCAATGTTTTCCCATATCATACGCATCTTCCAATCGAAAACATCAGAGTAATATAAATATATGTATAATAAACAATACATTATATTATGATTTCGTTTAAAGTTTTAAGATCATAATAGTTTATTTATCTAGACTATCGCTTAAGATTTTATATTAACGAAACTTAAATTAATTGTAATTTAGTAACTGTTGTAAAATTCGATACAAATACCCAATACCTATTTAATTTAAGTCCCTGAGTTTAAGCCCGTTATATTAGCACATTATATACATACAAATTAAAAATAAATAATAATATATAAAAGACATGCATTGCTTTATATTATTAATTTGATGGTCGTTATTATTAAAATAGCTGCCCGTAAAATTTAAACAAAGTTACCCCACTCTTTTTTTTAATTTCGTTGAAACCAAATTTTCCACATTTCAGATGATGAAAAATTTCTTTTGGATAGCATTTGCGTAAAACCGCCTCAGTGAGCGTTGACGCCGCGAAAGGACCCACTATGCCAATGTTTGAAGTCAATTGGACCTTTAGTTTCGAAGATCTAGTCAGTACGTCAGTCAATAGTATTTTAGAAGTTAACTGAATACTATATATATAATTCAGAACGTAGATTCTTAATCTTAAGTAAATCCTTCTTGAAACTTCTAATTTTATAGTGAAATGTAGATCAAGTGTACTGGGTATTTTCCAAGGTTCACAATATATACATAGATGAATCACTATAAGGATAAGAAACATCTATATTACGGCATGTTATATTTCCAAAATTTCAGACAGCAACAATAAGCAAACTTGGGCAAAATGTAATCAAATTCATGATCAAAGATTACAATGTATCATCAGTCATGTTTTTTATGAAATACATATACATTTTTTTTGGTTTCAAATTATAATTTTACTGGTGGTAGAGCTTTGTGCAAGCTCGTCTGGCTAGGTAACACCCACTCATCAGATATTCTACCGCAAAACAGCAGTACTTGGTATTGTAGTGTTCCGGTTTGAAGGGTGAGTAAGCCAGTGTAATTACAGGCACAAGGGACATAACATCTTAGTTCTCCAGGTTGATGGCGCATCGGTGATGTAAGCGATGGTTAACATTTCTTATAATGCTAATGTGTATGAGCGTTGGTGACCACTTACGTGACCACTTATCAGGTGGCCCATATGCTCGTCCGACTTCCTATACTATATAAAAAAAATTAAGCTGACGAGAAAAGCTAAATTCGTACATCATTTTAAAATCAATCATACATATTTGTAATCTTGATTACTAAATACTGTCATCCAAATTAATATGATTGTATGACACTGTAGTAACTAGTATATATAGAGATTAGAATCTCATCTGTGCATATGTTTATGGTATGATTGCAAGTTTGCATATTTTATATTAATATTTTTTATGATTGCTTTTTAAAATATTGATTTTGTCGTGTTGAAAATAAGTAAAACAATTTCTAAGTAATATACGTTACATGAATTCACCATGCGTTTAAGTGTTGCGTACATAATTAGTGACTGTTATGGCAATTTTAAACTAGAAAAAACAAAGCGCTCTTAAGACCGTTGTGGTCTATATGTCCTGATATATAAATATGTTAAATATATATTGGCGCGCCTTGGTAGTAAGACAGACTTATACGCCGCGACAGCAAACTGCATTGAGGTCACTTAAATCTCCATCGCCACTCTACTCCCATCACGCGCAAAGCGTTGGGCGAATATTATATAAAGTGATTATTTTATGAAATTTTGACAGAATTATGATCATACGACAGAAGACATATAAGTGATAATACCTCAAGATCTGTTTAACACTGTAGCTATTAATTAAGCACTTATGTATATATTATTCAGACGTTAATTATAAAAGGGATTCAAAGTAAATTATTATTGATACCAATGTGTAATGGTCTTAGGAACATAGCGTGTGTCCTACAAATTCCCTCGTGTAGCGTTACGCAGAGATTATGGTTGCGAGTTGGAATTTCACGTTACAATGGCTTCCTATGAAATGAAAGAGGGTTCAACTATACTTATGTGGAATTTATTTCAGTGAAATACGTGAAATAAAATTTGTTATAGTTCGTATCAAATTTAAGAATATATCCTAAATATTTATTAATTTTATAAATGGAAAAGTGAGTTTGTTATTTTGTTACGCTTTTACGTTTTAACAACTGAACAATTGTTTTGGGTATAGAAAAGGATAAAGCCGAGATGACCCAGTGGTAAGAAAGCGTGAATCTTAACCGATGATCGTGGGTTCAAGCCCGGACAAGCACAACTGAATTTTCGAGTGCTTAATTTGTGATTATAATTCATTTCGTGCTTTACGGTGAAGGAGAACATCGTGAGGAAACCTGCATGTGTCTAATTTCACTGAAATTCTGCCACATGTGTATTCCACCACACTGGAGCAACTTGGTGGAATTAGCTCCAAATCTTCTCCTCAAAAAAGGAAGAGGAGGCCTTTAGCCCAGCAGTAGGACATTCACAGGCTGTTGCGGATTACAGATCACCTTACCCGGGAGTAATAAGCGGGTAAAGCCGC
The DNA here is from genome assembly GCF_905147045.1 of Nymphalis io. Lineage (NCBI taxonomy): Eukaryota > Metazoa > Arthropoda > Insecta > Lepidoptera > Nymphalidae > Nymphalis > Nymphalis io. The sequence goes on along the minus strand of NC_065910.1, from coordinate 6,617,125 downwards.
GATCTAAAACTATTCAATAAATGAAAGTGAGATTGTTTGTTTGTTATCCGTCATGTATTAACTATTCAATCGATTATTATGAAATTTTACATAAAATTTTTCAAACTTTTCCCTACGAATATGAGTCCTTAGCGAAGCACTGAAACGCTTCTTAACTTAACTTTTAACTTACACAAAAATAAATTATATATCTCAGCCCGCGGCTCTTAAAAGTTTAAAAAGAATAAATATTCATATACTGTTTAAATTCCATAAATCATTGTAATATAGGAAGGGCTATTCTGTAAGAATAAACTCTGGAAACTCTTGAAACTCCGCAGTAAAAGGTTATAAACTGTCTGAAAGTAATATGCGACATTGACCGTAATAACTATAACATTTCAAAAATACACGATCGAAAATATTATATCACCATAAGGCGGTTGTTATTTTTCACGGAAAGTAATGAAGGGAGTTAAAAATAGCATCACCTAAGCATCGCGACGTTAAACTTCAAAGACAATTAAAATTAATAATAATATCCTGGGATATTATTCACACACGGCCATCTGATCCCAAGCTAAGCAGACCTTGTACTATGGAAACACGACAACTGATATACTACTTTTCTTTTGTAAATACATACTTATATAGATAGAATAGACATGTTCATGCACACAAATGTCTGTCTTGGGTGGAAATCGAACCCACATCCTTCGGCGTGAAAGGCAAGTATCTACCAACCACGTCAACCGGCCCGTCAAATCAATTTAAAATCGTTCATATATAAACAACACCTAAGAAATTTGTTAATTAAAACTATCCGAAATTGATTGTGATTTTTAAACAATAAATAAGCTAATTTAACCTGTTAAGTTTTATTCAAGATTTATGTTTAGTTTGAAGGTACAACTCATTTCGTATTACTAAAATACAGGCTGCGTTCTATGCACCATTATATAATGGAGAGCACATTATGAATATACTAGAATATTGCGTACGTTCTTGGAATATGAATATGTACTCGAATGGGACTTACAATTCGAAATTTGATAATCGATATAGTATCGATATTCAATCGCAGACAATGTAACTGTAACCGTTTTATCACAACTGTGTACATTAATTGTTTTTTATTTATACAAACTAGCGGATGCCCATTGGTCGAAATTCGAGCGTAAAAAAATCTCGCCTGCATTCCAACTTGGAATGATTGTTAAGATTCAGTTTATCATGGCAAAAATATAATATATAACTAAAATTAATTGGTAGAATTTGAACTATTTCAATTTAATAAATTCTGATTCATAAATATTCATAAGAATTGTCTGAAATCAAGGACCAATAACATCATAGTTAAAATGAAGAGCTTTAAATATTTGAGTAACATAATTGTAGGCAAAAACCAACGACTTAGTTTTTGTCTAGAAATTAATTAGGGACCCGTTGATTTACAACCATGTCACACTAATCTTTTGACGAATTCATTCGCCATTTGTAACTACTTGTTAGAGAGATTAGTGTGACAGAGGACTAGAACGGCTATTGAATCGATCGCTAATGAACAACTAGAACATTTAATATATTCTAATGAGCATAATTTTAATAATGTTGCAGTTCTAAATAAATGTAAAAACCGTTTTTCGATGTAAAACGTCTATTGAGTGCCTTGGGGGTAAGGCCGAGTCGTATGCCGTGACGGTAAACGGCGTGACGCGCTCTTATGACGTCATGCCCCTTCTCCGTGTGTGCATGACATGAATACTCTATACATCGTGGCTATATATTGGTAAGAAAAATGTGCGTATTTATTTTATTAACAAAATTTATTTTTATTGAATTATTTCATACATATTATATTAAAAAAAACCTGGAACTCGACCGCAGCGCCACCACGCAGCGAAATATGATTCGTTTTAAAAATATTTACATCAAAAATATATATAGCGTGTCTAAGCGGTTATTACATAACCCTGTTAATTCTACAGATACGCTAATACAGGCAAGTAACGTCGTAAAAATGATATATCGTCGCGCATTACGACTGAGTCACATGTGCTGCAGTGGTTTGTTTTCGTGTTTACATTTGTTACGTGTGGGGCTAGCTTTATACAGGTAAGTACTATCACGGGTTGAAATATATACTCCATTATTGTTGTTTTGACTATCAATTTCAATTCTGTATAAGTATTTGATTTCAAATTTCGATAAGATAAAATTAAAAAAAAATACACTATATATAATTATGAATATATATAATTAATATAATTTTTATATTTGACAGTAATAAGTCTAAATGTCAAATTTATCCTGATCATTTAAAAAATTCAAGAATATTTTGAGAAATTTTACATTTATACAAATATATCCCTAAAAACAATTAAATGTAGGGATCATTTATATGTATTTCATTAGATATAATATAGATAGGAGACTCCTTGATCCATACAACAGCGTCGTAAAAAAAAAAAGACGCGCGCTGATTCAAAACCGCCATTTTGTTGGTGGACAGAAAGGTAAATGATTCATTATTGGCACGATATGTGATTTGTTGAATGTGTTCAATTGTGTTATTTTAGTGTCATTCAGTGAGTTATTGACATTTGTAAGATTTGGTGTTCTATTTTTAAAAAGACTAATTCGAGGTTTTATTTAAATCAGTTCACTTCTGAATGCTATATATATAACATGAGAGTACGTCAAAAGGCAATGCCGGTTGTCTTTACTGTAATAAAAACAAAAATAGAATATTAAGAGGATATAATAGACTAGAAATTTAGTATGATAACTATAAATCTTTACTGATATTATAAATACGAAAGAGCCATTATTTATTTATATGTTGGTTTTCACTCTTAATGCCTTAGAGAAGTTAGCGGATTGTTTTGAATTTTTGCATACACGTTTTCAGGGGTACATATAAGCATAATAATAATAATGTCCTCCAGGTTGATTTCGGCCACGGCGGCCAATCTCAAGAGAGATTAACCAACTACGCAGGAGATATTATAGTGCACAAGTGTGTGCGCAAACACAGGTGCACTCTCTATTCCCTAACTCTTATAATCCGATGGGATGGCAATCCGACACAACCGGAAAGAGTTCAGGCGCAGGACCAACAGCTTTACGTGCTTTCCGAGGCACGGGAGTGTACACACTTCCAACTTCCAGACTCCGGGCTGCCAATGAGAATTTTCTATCAGAAACAACCAGTAACATTTTATTTGCCCGACCTGGGAATTGAACTCAGGACCTCCATGTTTGCGGCCTCCATGTACATAAAACCAGCATCCTTCTTACACGAGGGCGAAGCCTCTGGCGGAAGCTAGTATATTTTAAAGTTAAAATAGTGAATAATCTACCTTACTGTCCTTTAGTCATTATAAAACTGAGCTTTTATTTAATAAGAAACAAAGAGATTCCAAAATAAAACATATATAATCAAAATCCCTTACAAAATGATTACTTTAACTGAATGACTAATTAAACTTATAAATATTATCGAATGAATTATTTGAAATACGCCAATTACAGCATGTAATTAATGCAATTAACTTCTGTACAATAATTCAAGCCGTACTATTAACTAGTAAACTATTTAATTACGAATATTACAAATGTTACAAAATAGCCTGATTTAACCGTCCATAATTTATAAATAATTTTATAATATTTATCACTAGATAAATGACAAAATTATATACATTCATAAATAAAAATACTAAAAATTAAACGAAATACTTAACGAAATTGAGAGCCAAGTTGAGATGGCCCAGTGGTAAGAGCGCGTGAATCTTAACCGATGATTATGGGTTCACCCAGGCAAGCACCACCGAATTTTCATGTGCTTAATTTGTGATTATAATTCATCTCGTGCTTGAAGGTGAAGGAAAACATTGTGAGGAAACCTGCATGTGTCTAATTTCACTGAAATTCAGCCACCTGTGTATTCCACCAACCCGCATTGGAGCAGCGTGGTGGAATAAGCTCCAAAACCTTCTCCTCAAAAAGAGAGAGGAGGCCTTAGCCCAGCAGTGGGACATTCATAGGCTGTTACTGTTTCAATTGAGTGTTATTAATATATATTATATTTTCATCAATTGTAAGTGGATTTTAATTGATTTACTTTAAAGAGTAGATTATACTTTAAAGGTGGTCTCATGTAAATTATAAGAAAAATCCATTACTAGAGACGGATACAGGGCCTTCCCCATATTTATTATAAGATCTAAAAGCCTAAAGCCAGGCCACCCCACACCTTTACCTTTACAGGCAGACAGTCCTGTTAACAGACTGATACTTTATATAAAATCGAATTTTTGGGGTGAAATACTAAGTTTACTTAATACTTTCCAGTAAAGCTGCTTGCAGAATATATTAGTAGGTATAATCTCGGATAATCTCGAAAATTTTGTTCGGAATATGATTATTCAGAGATTCTTAGTCTTAAATCTTTATAAGAATAAATGTACAAATTAAATAAGTTTTTAGATACAGCCATCCTTTTAAATTCTTATATTTCAAATGAATCTCTGAGAGACCTAACCCTAAGACAGGTCCTTGTAACATTCATAAAGACCACGCCTGTGATTTCTAACAAAACAAAAACAAATAATAATATTATTTGAAGTCGAACAATGTACTAAGCGAACGAACGAAGAATTAATAATTTCTTCCTTTCTTTGATGTTACAAAAAGCCAAGTATATGTATGTATGTATAACTTATGACAATACTTTTAAACTGGCATAATTTTAATAAAATTAAGTACATCTTTTGTTATAACGAAATGTCTTCCGATGTTCCTTTCGCAAAGTTTAAAGATGTTACCAAACTTCCTCACGTACCCAACATCTTGTAAGAGTGATGAGGGAACAAAAAGTCTTAGTTTGATACTAGGAAGTTTTAAGTGCATCTGAGTCGAAGTAAGGACACTTATAACATGAACTTAAGAAGTATATTTATCGATGAGCTGCCGCTCAGTCTCTCAGTTTGTTCGACACTTGAAGAACATTTAATATAGATATATATTTATAATCACTTATTTTTCTTACAAATATTCTAGATCAGATTTATTTAAATTTGAAATATTTCTGAAGGGTTATATGGATAAGCAAATGGTAGAATCATGAAGAAAAATATATACGATCCAGAGAAGAATGATGATGATGACCCTGACATGTTCGAAGATAGTTCAGTGTAAATACTGACTTCCAAACACTAGTTTTCTGCTGCTCATTACTTGACAGAATAACCCAAGCGAGCGGGTTCTGCTGTCATATGCTATGCACTATATAATAGAAAAGTTAAGTGTTATCATTAGATAATACTCTTATTATTTTTTTTTAATTTAAAACCTAAGAATATAACTTTGCTTTTTTATCTGTATAAGTTATCGATATTATATGTAAAGTAATACAAGAACAGCCAATAAATGAGATCTTACACCTTAAACTCGATTTCATAACAAAATCCATTGCAATTTCACCGAAATTAACCGTGTAGTTTCATTTTTCCCAACATTTGAACTTGTAATAACGGCATGAAACCACAACGACCGAACGACCACAATTTTATGGACTATGAACAGCGTCGAGCCAAAACTGTTATGGCCCCTTGTAGACGATTTAAATTTCATACTCAGTGTATCCTATCTACTTAGGGTTCTCTACCTAAAGATTTAATGCTATTGTCTTCGTTGATAAAACAAATCTTTGAAGTATAATTGAAGAATATAGAACAAACGTATACAGGCCGTGAAATTGTTGGAAGTGATAGGTCGATCCTGTGCTGGTTCACACACGTATGATTTGCTTGGCAGGAAAAATATGCCTATTAGTAATTAACATTGGTAGTAAATTGACATTTTTTTTTAAATTTTCCTTTATTCTCAGATTAATATTTAGTTACCCGTCTGGAAAGATGATCTAATAAATTCATGATTCTATGTTAAAGTAAAATTTTGGCTAAGACTAACTTCAATGTATTTTACTGTAAGCCATATTTTTTCATTAGCAATAATTTATAAAGACTAATCCTTATTTTATTTTCATATATTCACCCAAAAAAGATAATATAAAGAACCCACAATGCGCCAGTCCTTTGCAGCCTTAGTAGAATTTAATATTCGAAATACACACTTGTAACAGCACGTGATTTTTTGGGGCAACTATTTGTTGCTGTTGTTTAGCAACTGTTTTTGGGGTTCAAAACCACCATAAAATGTATAAATATTATTTTTATTGTATTTAATTTGAGTTTAGAGTTACGTAATCTTTATCTACAATCCTTTCAATGAAGATAATAATAATAATATCCTGGGACATTTTTCACACACGGCCATCTGATCCCAAATTAAGCTTGTACAAAACTTGTGCTATGGAAACCAGACAACTGATATACTACACATACTACTTTTCTTTTGTAAATACATAATTATATAGATAATTACACCCAGACTCAAGACAAACAGACATGCTCATGCACACGAATGTCTGTCCTGGGTGGGAATCGAACCCACAACCTTCGGCGTGAAAGGCAAGTATAAACCAACAACGCCAACCGGCTCGTCTAAAGATGAATGATCTACGCAATAAAATATCTTTAGAAGTGTGAAAATATTCCTTTTTTCTAAATAATATTAAAGCTGTTTAGACTAGCAGGCGTTGTTGCGTGTCGACGCGCATAGGAGGTACATTCAGATGACGGGCGGTAACACACTTGCCCAAAAGCTTCTACAGTATCACAGATTGTTATGGTTGAGCATAGAATAAGGACGTTCTTCGTCGTATAATTTTGTGTTTGCATTATATAAAACATATAAAGAAAGCGAAAACGCTCAAGTTAAGCTTAGTTTAATCTTATTTTAGAAAACAGTGACTCTACAAGTATAGTTACAATATTATATAATGAACATATTATTACATAGTTTCACGTAGATATTTCCGGATTCCCAATTTTTTTATAAGCTATCAATGTATAAGTATCTCTAGGTAGTCTGTAACTAGCTAAAACAAAGCAAAACACGCGCGATGGCGACAGAAACGCGCGGTCCACTGAACTGCTGCCTGTATGTAACTGGTGGTAGGGCTTTGTGCAAGCTCGTCTGGGTAGGTACCACCCACTCATCAGATATTCTACCGCAAAACAGCAATACTTGATATTGTTGTGTTCCGGTTTGAAGGGTGAGTGAGCCAGTGTAATTACAGGCACAAGGGACATAAAATCTTAGTTCCCAAGGTTGGTGGCGCATTGGCTATAAGCGATGGTTGACATTTCTTAGAATGCCAATGTCTAAGGGCGTTTGGTGACCACTTACCATCAGGTGGCCCATATGCTCGTCCACCTTCCTATTCTATAAAAAAAAAAAAAAATCTATGCGCGCTTAACCGCAGCGGTAACGGGCGGTTATCATCTTAACATATTCTTAAATACAAGATGTAAAAATTAGACAAATACCTTGAAATTGTATTAAGAGAACCATGAAAAGCGCTGGCAACACAGCATTATTCCGAAAAAATATTCGACTTTATTAAAAAAAAAATCGCGTCGCATAGAGAATTCCGCAATTCCGCTACAAAAATGAAAACTTTAATTTCTTATACGAAATAAGTAAAATAAATGTCGCAATTTTCGCCCACTGTATTACACATTAAAATTTAAAACAAAAGTGTGCCGTTGCTGAGAATGCAAAATATGCATCTTTCACACAAGCGTCGGATGTGACATGTTATTTAAGTTTTTGTTGAAATACGAAAATGAAAGTACATCGTATAATAGGAAATCTGGCATATGAAACGTTGAATACATCCATTCGTAATGCAGATAACAAAGCGCAAACACGCAATGTATACGTTCATATCATATTAATATTCGCCTCGTTCGTCAAGTGGCTAGCTGGTCTTGGGTTCGAATCGGTGATCGGACCAATAAAAAATAATGCAAATTTTGTATCGAGGAGTTTTCAAAAGCATCCCGCAGTGCCTACATTCCCGTGCCTTGTAATGCACGTAAGAACGTTTGGTTATGCGCCTGAACCCTTTCAGGCCGCGTCAAATTCATCATCCAACCGGATTAGAGTGAATAAAGACTTATGTTTGCGCACATCTTCACACATTTGTGAACTCTCATAATCCGATGGGACAGTAATCCGACACAACGAAAGAGTTCACGCGGCACTGAGGCACGGGAGTGTACACACTTATAACTTCCAGACTCCGGGCTACTACTAGAATCTTCGACAGGAAATACCAATAACTTTTTATTGCCCTAATTTTTGAACTCGGGTTCCGCGGCCTTATATCAAGCCACTAGACCAACGAGGCAGTCCTCTCCTATACGTATTGCAAATTGAAAAGATACTCGTCTTGCATGGAACGTTATTTGAGTGTGTGTTCGTTTTATATACAATTGATTTACAATTTAAATATTTAGGAATACGGGAGTGAAATTGTAAATCTTATTCACGTTCAATGTACTATGCTAAGATTTCGTAACGTGAGCTGAAATTCAAAAGTTGGAAAACTAGTTTCAATATCTGTTCTACTAAGTTTCTGAATAACGTTTGCGGAATAGCGTTGACAAAACGGTTTCACGACATTCCAGCAACTTCACCTACTATTCGCCCTTACTACTTGTTTAAGGTGAGGAAATATTGTGAAATCGTTAAATATTTAATATCAAATATAACAACACAACAAAAAACAAATATCCCTCAAAAGAACCGGCAAAATATCCCTCAAAAGAACTAGTACTGCTGTGGGTGCTGTGTGCGATACTCATTCCGCGTACGTGATGGTTGTGAAATAATCTTGCTGCTTCTTTTTAAATAAATATGGCTATTTACGAGTTGTAACACCCAAAGCATGGTTGCATTGGTTGTGCATCTTTTTATTTGTTTTAGACTACCGCTGACCTCTGACTATCTAATAACTTAAGCATTTTAGACGTATAATTAAAATAGGCATTATGTGCGCTAAATTAGAGATTTTGATGGATTTAGCCACAAACTAAATCCCACACTGGCGAAGCATTGGGCTAATATAAAATAAAAGTAACAGTTTCTAGGATATATATATTATATAATACTAACACAAACCTTTGTTATAAGAGGATTGGCTTATTATAATGGTTATATCATCCCGACTGCTTTCGGCAATGCTGGCAAGAGTTTACTTTATATGTCATTCTTAAGCACCGAGCAAAAGATACATTATAAACACAAATCAAGCAATACTGATTTTAAATCGCTGATTCTTTTTTTTTGTAATTAACCCTTTTTAATTTTTCTCACGGAATATTTTAATATGTTTATTTTGATATTTAAATTAATTTTGTTTAAATATCCAAACATATAGTAAGGGCGTTTCTATTCCAAGGAGACACAGCATAGTTTTCGTTGAAGTAGCTTAGTATCTTATTTTGCGTCAATTTTATATGCAATTGAGAACCCTGGCCAAGAATCCACATTGGACTATTGGAAATATCTAAATAGCTTTTGAACAATAGTCACAGGAATTACATAGAAAGCGTATGAAAGCTATTCAAAGATTTTAGTGAACAGGTCAACGAGTGACTGGGCCAGTGTAATCACAGACACAAGGGATACAATGCCACACATAAATATAAGGAATAAAATATATAATAAAATGTTTTTACATTTTATTATTGCATTAGACTACTGTCTTGCAAGTGAGCTGCCTAATGTCAAATGCTCATCAAAACTTTTTTTTTTTTTTTTTATATCGCCGGGAGGGCAAATGACTCTACTCCACCTGATGGTAAGTGGTAGTAGAGTCCAAACGCGACGACGGCCAGTACAGACGGGAAAAACGTTCTGCACTAGCCGCCTTCGCCTTGCCGGCCCGCAAGATGCCTCTTCACGCCTCGTTTGAAGGAACCCGGGTTGTAAGAGGAGGGGAATACGTGAGCTGGTAAGGAATTCCATTTTTTGGAAGTGCGACAAAGAAAGGAGTTGCCAAATTTCTTTGTTCGCGATGGAATTGATGTCACAGTTAGGCGGTGACATCGAGAACCAGCCCGCGTGGACTTAAGAAGGAAGGGGGAAGCAGGAATTAGAGAGAATAATTCCTCAGAGCACTCGCCGTGATACAGTCGATAGAAAGCGCTCAGTGCTGCTATCTCACGACGCAATTGTAAAGGTTCAAGGGTGTTTGTGACCTTTACGTCGCCAATAATGCGTACGGCACGTCGCTGCAACCGGTCCAAGGCCTCAAGTAGGTACTTAGCGGAGCCATCCCAAAGGTGCGAGCAATATTCCACGCAAGACCGTACCTGTGTTTTGTACAGCAGGCACAGTTGTTGTGGCGTGAAAAAGCGCCGCACCTTGTTCAGAACTCCGAGTTTCCGTGAAGCTGTTTTTATAACAGCCTCGATGTAATCCCTTGGACTAAGGTCGCAGCGAACGTCAATCCCCAGCATGGCGATTTTGCTTTGCATCACCAGCGGAGTACCACAGAGGGAGGGAAGAGGGGAAAATGTTGACTTTTTCGCCGTGAGAGCGCATACCTGTGTTTTCTTGGCATTAAACTCAACAAGATTATCAGAGCCCCATTTGGCGATGAGATCTAACGTCCTATCGAGTTCAATGACAAGATTCTCCCGCCTCTACAAATCAGCGCTAAAAGATATATTGACCATTCCTTACATCGCCAATGCGCCACCAACCTTGGGAACTGAGAAGTTATTTCCCTAGTGCCTGTAGTTACTGGCTCACTCATTCGTAAAACCAAAACACAACAATACTAGGTATTGCTGTTTAGCGGTAAAATATCTGATTAGTAGGTAGTACACACCCAGGCGGGCTTGCATAAATCCTTATCACTAAGTAAATAATATGAAGAAGTGACTTTATACTATCAGGTTCCTCAAACACAATCGAATGTTATATGCATTATATTATATAATCGTTCTGTATATTTTAATGAGTCAGATAATATAGATACACATTTTCTTTTAAACATAATAACCAGCAAATAATGTTAGTACGTATTCGTTAGGCCTCATTGCGAGATACATAAATACGGCTTACTCAATAAGAACATTAATTAGTTATTTAAAATATAATACAATATAATTATAATTTTTACACTCTTATATTATAATAGTGAATAATTTATTTTAAACTTTTTAATCAGTCTTGATTGTATGGTAACTAAATCTAGATTGCAATTCTCTAGCACATAAGAATAGTTTTTTTTTTTTTGTAACTGGTACATGGCTATTGTTGAAAACCGTTACTACGAAATCACATTGTTCGTCAAGGCCGGTAACGCCACAACCACCGATCGGCTTTTTTAACTGGTTGCTTAACAAAGCAGTTGTTAAATGGCGAATATACTGTTTTGACGAGCCGGTTGGCGTGGTTGATATATACTTGCCTTCCACGCCGAAGGTTGTCGGTTACCACCCAGGACAGACATTTGTGTGCATGAACATGTCCGTTTGTCCTGATTCTGTGTGTAATTATCTATATAAGTAGTTTCCATAGCACAAGCTCTGCTTAATTTGGGATCAGATGGCCGTGTGTGAATAATGTCCCAGGATATTATTATTAAAAATAAAAGGAAATATCAAATTTAGATATCGCTTTTTCAAAGTCAGTTTAAAATAGGCCCTGTAAGATAATAACCACCAGCTGTATTTATACTTACTGTATTTATGCTATATATATAATATCCTAATGATCAATAAAAGTGAAGCTGAACACTCAATAATACATACATTAATTTCTATACATTTAATTGTAACATTATTAACAGTCATCGGTTCGATTTTAGTTTATGTTCCTTTAATAATTGTAACATAAACCAATTTTATTTAATTGTTTACTTAAGAATCATTTAAAGATTAAACAGAGGAGACGATCCGCTTTTTTCAATCAATCTTAAATTTTTAAATCTTTACAAAAAACTAAACAGATTGGAAATAAAAAATTTAAAAGCACAATTCGAAGTAGATCGTAAAACTATTTTAATATTTTGCATTGAAAAACAAAACTCATAATAAATTATATCGTATGTAGTAATAATAATAGTTTTATATGAACAATACCAACAAAGAGGAGGAGTTCACACAAGTTTGTCATTTGCGAGTTTATGACATGAATTCAATATTTTCAATATCAGCTTTATGTGATCGCATCGAATTAAACATTGTATTAAAATACTTATTTATATTTACATATAAAATAATTATTATTTTATCACGTGCTTAAACTTCGTATTATTTAAATGTTAAGTAATAATTAAAAATTTAGCCGGGCCGGGATTTCAGGGAAACATGACTATAGCCCTGGGGCCCACAAGGGGTCCCCTTAATAGAGATTTTTTAAACAAAAAATATGTAAATTCCAACGAGTAAGTACGTTTAGTATATTATACATGTATGTACATAGTTATAGTAAAATCCAAGTATAATTATTGTAAAAATAATTGAGTTTCTTCAGCAATAAATTATTAAACACGTGACGGAAAAAAATTGTTCAAATTATTTTGAAAAATAATTAATGGCCTCCAATTCCTTGTTGTCTTGGGGCCATACATACATACAAACATTCTACTTGTTATCGAAAATCCGGTCGTGAATTTAGCAAAAGATACCATGAGTTGTCGATCCAGTACATCCAGAATAAGCTACATAACTTCAATCCTCAAGCAGACGACTGTTTAATTTCCTCTTGTATTGATTTTTTAATTTTTTAGTCACTTTGTTTACATATAAGATTAACCTTAATACTGTTAATCCGTGTCGGCTTATGTCTGGCCTAAATTGTCAAATTTGTGCGTACACGTATACCTATAACTCGATAGCATTACGTAAAATAATACTACATTAATCATAATAACACAAAAAAAACAAATATATAAAATAAATAAAGATTACATGTAATTATTTTATATGATTACGAATTTAAAAATGGAACGTCGTCGAATAATAACAAATACACTTAAAAATATTTTCTAACTGATATCTTTATATATAATAATATATATGGGAGAGTAACTCTGTCTATCTGTGACGCTATCACGGATATTACACTGAAACGATTTTGTAAAGAGTAAGTATGTACTTCAAGGAAGAACATAGGCTACTTTTTATAACTAACTAAATATAGTCTAGTATTTATATAAATTAAAATGAATGTGTGTATATTGGTCTTCTATGTGCTCATATACCTTTCACTCATCTACAGATCCCGATGAAATTTTGGCGCCTAGCTAAAAAATAATAATATGTAGACTTTTATTAACCTCATGCAATGCCAGGCATGTCATGATTGAATATTACACGTATAATTTAAGTTTTACTTAGTGGAGGGCCTTGTGCAAGCTCGTCTAGATATCACCCACTCATCAGATATTCTACCGCAAAACAGAAGTATGTACTATTGTTGTATTCCGGTTTGAAGGGTAAGTGAGCCAATGTAATTACAGGCACAAGGGCATTGGTGACCACTTACCATCAGGTGACACATATGGTCGTCCGTCTGCCTATTTTATAAAGAAAAAGTTTTATTTCGTGACATGTTTGAACTTGTATCAATTCTAATAAATGTCGTTAGAATTTCCATTACTAACGTTACTACTAAGTACACTGCTATGCATTCAAGCAATCAAATCTTCAATAATTGGGTAATGTGCTAGATACCTACATAAGTGATAGGAGACAAATTACTATATATAACATGTTTATATAATAAATTTATTGATTTTATTATCATTGTTGTTAAGGTGCTTAGATATAACAGAATGTGTGTGTTAGTTTTGTATTTATAAGCGTACGTGTATTTTTGTTGTATTTTTAGAAAATGGATGCCCCGTTTTATTAATATTAGTTAAATTTCGACATAAGTGACTTAGAAGAACCAAAAAACTCATATTTAATGTAATCATATTAACTGTGGCTTGCTTTTTCAACTCTAATTAGTCTTTTTTTATATAAAACAGGAAGGCAAACAGGTAAAGGTGTGTTCTCCACCACCCATTGCCATTAATCTTTGCTTACATTGCCAATACACCACCAACCATGGGAGTTCAGATTTTGTCACTTGTGCATGTAGTTACACTGGCTCACTCGCTCAATTTAATAAGGATGATGTTCGGTGGTAAACTATCTGATGAGTGTGTGGTTAGTCGAGCGAGAAATTTCATCGACTGTTATATTTATGATTTATTTATCTCTCAAAAATGGAACCCTAATGGTACTACTAAGTGGTTTTTGCATTTATCTTCTTTAACCTTAAATTTTCTTTATCAGATTCGCATCCTCTCGCATCTTACCGTATTTTATCATATGTAATTTTTTATCTGTGTGTTGATTTGAGTGTGCCTTATTGGTGTAAAGAGTACATCTGTGTATTGAGCAATATAATACGTCCTGCAAAGTTGGATAATCTCTCTTGAGATTCGCCGCTGAGGCTGAAATCGGTTAGGGCATGTCTACATCTTCATTGACTAAGATTATAAGTGCTGCTCTTATAATAAACCACTCACGCTTTAGAATAAATATTCATATAAAAACACATAATAATTTTTTTTCCCAATTACATGTATTTAATGATTTCATTTTGAACTTTCGTTATTTACATATCATACAATCTGGACTGCAATGAACTAAACGTGACGTACAGTCAGACGCATAAATACGTATTATTTATTAATAAAGTAACAGCCTGTGAATGTCCCACTGCTTGGCTAAGGCCTTCTCTTCTTTTTTGAGGAGAAGGTTTGGAGCTTATTCCACCACGCTGCTCCAATGCGGGGTGGTGAAATACACATCAAACAGAATTTCAGTTAAATTAGACACATGCAGATTTCCTCACGATGTTTTCCTTCACCGTCAAGCAAGAGATGAATTATTTACACAAATTATGCACATGAATAGCCAGTGGTGCTTGCCCGGACTTGAACTCACGATCATCGGTTAAGATTCACGCGTTCTAACCACTAGCCGATCTCGGCTTTTTTAAAATAATTACTATGTAAATGTTTATATTTACGGAAGTTTACAGTTGGTAGTCTCGTATTTTATTACAGCAATTGTCTACATATCATATTTAACAAAACAATACATTTGACTTAAAATCTTTCCAAATAAAATTAACATTTTATCAAACAGAATGTTTTGAAGTCTTTTATTTAAAAATATTGTTAAAATCCGATAAATATTCTGTAACGTTTATGTATATATATATATATATATATATATATATCCAAAATGTGATCGCTTACATCAGCCATGCGCCACTAACCTTCGAAACTAAGATATTATGTCCCTTATGCCTGTAATTACACTGGCTCACTCACCTTTCAAGCCGGAACACAACAATACCAAGTACTGCTGTTTTGCGGTAGAATATCTGATGAGTGGGCGGTACTCACCCAGACGAGCACAAAGCTCTACCAGCAGTAGAATACTACCAGAATAAGCACTTTTGAGATTACAATATTAGTTTTCTATTCATAGTTGATTTTGAAGCCGTCATCCGTCTAAAGATCAGTTGATCAGACTTTAAACTCGCGGGTTCGAATCCAAAATACTAAACTTACTATCAAGAAATTCTAATATTAGTAGCAACTAGAACAATTTAAAACATTTTCTTGAACCTAATTTCTCTCTCTAATAGCCGTCTATAATCTATCTATAATCTATCTATAATCTGTCTATAATCAGACCGTGAGTTAGGAAATAGAAGTGCACCCGTATTTACGCACAAACGTGCACAATACAATTTTACTCGATTACATAGTAATTTACTAATTATTTTTTATTCCAATGTATGCGCTTTTACAACAGGATATCAGAAAACGTTCAATTATATTCAACTGTATATTTAAAAAGAATCGTTAATGAACGTGTAAATGCAAACGTATATATATTACAAAACTAATGATCTTTTACTTGCACACCGTGGGATTGAAACGATCGTCTAGGCCATTTCAAATAAAATATACTTTAATTATTGTATGAAACCTGTGAAATTGTTAAATTTGAGATAAAACATAAATCCCGGTGAGTTTCTTTCGCTGGTTCTTCTCAGGTCTGAGGTGTTTATTTCCGGTGGTAAATTTTTGATCTATGGTGAGTCTTTTTTGATGTTTTTTGTCTTTGACTTTGATCTTGTTGCCAAGGTTAATCGATAAGGACCGTGACAGAAATCAGTCAAGAGTAGATTATTTAGTTATTTTTGAAGATGACTGTACAGCATCACCGCCATACCTGCGTACAGTAGTCATTTGTTTTTTCAACATTTGCATAATTTCCCAAAAACAAATAGCAAAATGTACACAAGCAGCAGTACTGTATTGCAGCATATTAATAAGCTTTTATTGAATAATTCAATGACGTGATACTGACGACGTGTTCCAAAATTTCAATTTTAAAATGATAACAAACATACTGCAGACTATTTTACATTAGAATTGTTTTACAATAAAGCGTTTATAGCGCAATGGTTTACGAAACGGCTAGCGATACAAAAATCGCAGGTTTCTAACCACTTGAGCATCCCCACTCCCACCAAAATCTCTCGGCATTCCTTTCAAAAAAACATTTGACAATAAATAAATTTAAACAAGTATATAAGGCAAATTCTGTACAAAAGGCATGGTGTCCATAGCCACTGGGC
The DNA here is from genome assembly GCF_905147045.1 of Nymphalis io. NCBI lineage: Eukaryota > Metazoa > Arthropoda > Insecta > Lepidoptera > Nymphalidae > Nymphalis > Nymphalis io. The sequence goes on along the minus strand of NC_065910.1, from coordinate 6,600,499 downwards.
TAGATCCCGTGAATTAGGATTCACATCAGCGCGTTACAACAAGCAAACGAACTTTTCTTTATTATATTAGCCTAGATCCGAAAAATATCAAATATCAATTACTCCATAATATTATAATGTAGTTATATCTAAGTAGTTTTCGCCCACGGTTTCACCTGCGTGTTAGAGGGGGACGGCAGTTGTAAGGTATCCTGTTTATTGAGTGAGAGAATAAGCTATATGTACTTCAAATTACATTCAAATATCCCTTTTTCGTGATGGAGTGGAACTGCACTTGGTAATCGGCCTTTCAGCATGTCCACTAAGTGAGCTAGTGTAACTACAGGCACAAGAGACATAACATACTAGTTCCCAAGGTTTGTGGTATGGTGATATAAGGGATGATTAGTATTGCTTACAGCACCAATGTGGTGACCACTTACCATCGGCTGGCCGGTTTATCCAACCGCCTACCTATGAAAAAAAATCTTAGTACTTAATATTAGGACAGAAACATTTTCGATATGCGATTTTATTTTATTCGATAATAGAAATTAAATTCTTCAGTTGTACAAATATAACGTAGATAATTACGTTTTCCGTTAATTTAAAACATTTTGTGCTGTAATTAAATTGTTCCGGCAACGATAACTGCGATAATAAAATTATGTTCTCGGTCCCACGTTATTTTGTTTCGGTTGGTACGATCATTGGACGCAATATGTCGAACAAAGTCAGTTGTAGTTATTAATAAAGTTTCAGTTATGTTAGTACATAACGCTTCAATTACCTTAGGGGCTTGATGGTCTTGTATCAATACAAAATATTCTAAATAGGAAATTCCAGAGCAGTTTCTATGTTTTTTACCAAGTAAGCGTATGGTATTTTTTTAATTTAATTATATTTTTAATGCTAAACATCTAAGGTATGGTATGCCTTAGGGATAACTGGTATATCGACGTTCTGGACACCCTGAAGACCTGGACCAAGGAGGCGGTAGCCCGAAGGGACGTGGTCCTAGCGGTATCGCTAGACGTAGCCTTCAACAGTCAATTGGAGTCAGTCCAATACCACGGGACCATCTTATACCATCCTATCTCAGAAGGATGCATACCTCCATTAAATATGTTTATACCTATATTAAGGTGCAGGCCCAGATAAGGTATCTGGGCCTGATCCTGGACGGAAGATGGAGCAGAATTTTGAATTTTGAAACAAAACCACTGAACTAATTTTGATTAAATTTGGTATGAAGCAAACTCGAACCCCATTTAAGAACATAGGCTATGAATATATACTTTTTATAACAAACCTGACCCGAACACGAGGGCGAAGCCGTGAACTAGAACTAAAGTTATACAACATTTATTTCGACTAATAATAAATCAACTAATACAATATAATTTCATCATAATTGAAACAAGACCTAGCAATCAGGGAAAATCGTTTGCGGTAGTCTATCATTAGTGATTAATTTTTAGTCAAAGCAACCTTCATTATGATAGTTTCCTTTTATTGCAACAGATATTTTGTGTTCGATTTATCTTTATTATGAATATCTAAATGCAGAGATGGCCTAGTTGTTAGAATACATGAATCTGAACCCAGGCAAGCACTACTAAATTTTCATGTGAAACTCTGTGGGACCAGCTTTCTCCAGTGACTTTTCTGAAAGCCTTTCAGGTGTTGCAGGTGTCCATAGGCAGTGGTAGATACTTTCGATCAGGTGAGCCCCCTGCACGTTTGCCCGCCTCTAACATAAAAAATAAATAATATATATTATACCGCATAAACTTTTTTTTATGTAAAAATTCACTTCTGTCAATTACTGAATGGCTCGTGGTTTTTCTATTAAAAATACTATAACATATTATACTTTTCTGTTCTCTTTATTACTGCCTCAAGCTTAGAAGTTAGCCGAATTCTAAAATGATTATAAAAGTTGCATGTAAATTAAAAATTAAATGTACATCTCTTATCTGCAACATTAATTAACAATACTCTCAATAATCTCAATAAATTAATTGTGAATTTATTTTACAAAAGAATTCTTTCACTAAGGAAAATAGTTAAATATTTTCTCTTTAATAATAAAAATATCCAACAATAAAAGTTATTTAAAGCTATTAATCTAAACGAATAAAGGGCAGCCACAACCACAGCCATTGGTGATGTAAATATAAAGAATGTTTTTCTTTACATCGCCGATGCGCCACCAAACTTACCAAGGTTAACTAAGATATTATGTTCCTTGTGCCTCTAGTTACACTGACCCACCCAACCTTCCAACCGGAACGCAGTAATTCTAGGTACGAGTATTCCTGTAAGTAAAGCTTTATCACCTAGTGCGTATCCATTCTACTTCATCCATTGCGCGCAAATATGGTTTTGAAACAAGATCTAATTATAATGTTGCTTTGACTCTCTTCCTTCTCAAAACTCTTTCATTGAGTGTAATTTTAATAAGTTGGTATATCTGTTTGACTGGGGATTTGTTGCACTATGTTGTATCTTTTGTTTATGCATAGAGTATGTTAACCAGCGTTGGCTATTTCGGCAATACTACCTACTTCATACAAGTAAAACGTTGGTGTCTTCAAATCCAGAGTAAACAGGTTTCTTCTAGGCAAGCGTGCTACATTCTAGACCTTGTCAATGCTTAACATCAGGCAAGTCAACGGTCAAACGCTGGCCTTTTAAGGGTAAAAAAAACTCTATGAAAACAAGAGCAGCTTTGTAGATTGGAGAGTAGTCATAGTCGTGATCATTCTCCTTTAAAGCATATGTTTACAGTGCCGGTATTTGTAATATATGTGCCTTATACTAATAATAATAAAAAAAGAAAACAAATGAAAATTAAACTTCAATGGGACAATTTATTTTAATTTCGATGCAAATGTTGCTTCAATAAATATTAACAAAATACTGTTAATTAACTATTTTTGTAGTTGCTGTCTGTACCTACAGCTAGCAGCAATGAAATGTCATCTAAAGTACATTTGTTATAAATAACGTCACACGGTTTTATTGCACCAGATATTATTTAAACACAAAAACAACCGGTCGTTGTATTTAGAATGAGCACACAAATACCGTGCAAAGATAGGTATGTAAGAGCCGCGAGTAATCTGAAATTTAGGCGCGCTCTAAATAAAACATACCTTATAGCGGTTACAAATAGTTAAAGATACTATTAAGTACACTGATAGTAACAGATAAAATATTACAGTGTATGTCCGTATATTTTAGGATTAGAAACAATATCCAATGAAAAAAAGAAATTTAATACTGCATAGATATATTTCTTTTTATAGACTACTTTGCACTTCTATATTTTATGATATTTCTATCGAACTAAAGGTAAATTATTTATATTTCATTATTATCTTTGTTTTAAAATTATATAATATGAATGATTTCAATACAAAATATAAAATATTAAAAAAAAACATAATAGTATGATTGCAATAATATTTCAAGGACAATAATTATCGATATCTTTACAAAACAAGTTTCAAAGTCTTCAATTATCTATCAATAATTTATACAATACGAAACTCTCGTTAGTCTTAATGAGGAATTTTCACTTTAACTAGTACTGGATAATTTCAAAGGTCATTTATTTGCAGCCAGCGGTTATTCTCTAGTTTTATTTTTCCTCAACTTGTCAATAAATATATTTTTATAATTTATACACGATAGTATAATTTTCATTTATGAACACGACAAAAACTTTAATTATTTTCAAGAAATAAATGGTTTATTACCATATTTTATAACTTAAAGTATACCTAACTATTATCATAGTCTTTTCGTGTTTGCAATACCTGTTATGTTCTTAATAAACTAGTTCTTATTCTAATTACAATTTAAATTAATTTATTCAGTTTATGTAAAATATTTTACTATTTTATTGATCACCTTTTAAATATCTTATAAGGGTGTTCCTTATTTGATGTCAAAGAACATCTTCTCACTGTACCACAACTAGAGTTTTTCAGGAACAGAACAAGCTTTAGCTGTTTCAAACGTGCTACGTAGTTAAAATTTCAGTGACAAGGTACAAATAATAAAGAATAAATAACTCTTTGTATGGAAATCAGACCAATCTCGGTTACGTCCATTTTGTGCAAGACAATGGAATGTATCCTAAATACTAGGCTCCTGACGTACCTGGAAGCCAATGACATTCTCAGTGACCGACAGTACGGGTTTCGCCGAAACCGGTCCACTGGTGTACGTCACATACATCTGGAGTGAGGCCATCGAGAAACACGGGGAGTTCTTTGGATATCTCGAAGGCCTTTGATAGGGTTTGGCATGATGGCCTTATCAGCAAACTTCCTGCATATGGCCTCCCTGCTAGCCTGTGTGCGTGGATTTCAGACGTCCTGAGGAATCGATCGTTATGAGTAGTGGTTGATGGCCACTCGTCAGATCAAATGGCTATAAATGCCGGTGTTCCCCAGGGGTCAGTGCTCTCGGCGACACTATTTCTGCTGCACATCAATGATCTGCTAATGCCCGGTATCCATGAGTACGCAGATGATTGCACAGTCGTCGAGAGCTACAAATCCAACGCGCGAGCTCGTGAGGCCCAAGTCCAGGGTCAGAGAGAGGCCATGGTAAAGAGCCTGAGCGTGACCCTTAAGGCAGTGTCCGATTGGGGCGATGCCAATTTGGTCATGTTCAATGCATCCAAGACGCAGGCATTTTTGTTTTACGCCAAAAAGAGGGAATTCCAGCTACCTCCCTCTTTCCAAAGTGTGTCTGTACCTATAACTGACCATCTTGACCTTCTTGGCATTACTCTCACGTCGACTCTAAATTTCGGCTCTTTTATTGAGTCCAAAGCCCAAATAGCCGCTCGAAAACTTGGTATACTCTCCAAAGTGAGACGTTTCTTTACTCCAGAGCAACTGCTCAGCTTATATAAAGCACAAGTGAGGTCATGTATGGAGTACTGCTCTCACTTTTGGGATGGCTCTGCCAAGGAACCACCTTCAGGCTCTAGAGTTGATTGAGAGGCGTGCCGGAAGGCTGATAGGAGACGACACATTGGTCGCATCTAGGCTCCAAAGTCTTGAACATCGACGTGTGGTTGCATCACTCTCAGTCTTCTATCGGATACATTTTTTTTTTATAGAATAGGAAGGCGGACGAGCATATGGGCCACCTGATGGTAAGTGGTCACCTAACGCCCTTAGACATTGGCTTTGTAAGAAATGTTAACCATCGCTTACATCACCAATGCGCCACCAACCTTGGGTGGTGCATTGGTGCTACCCAGACAAGCTTGCACAAAGCTCTACTACCATTTCGGATAATGTGCTCAGGAATTACACGAACTGATTCCTCCCGCCCCCTTTTACTATCGAACGGCCAGGCAAACGCGACCAAAGCGCCATAGGTACACAGTGGAAATTCCCCACCTAGATACGAAGCGCTTTGAATATATATTCATCATTCGCACTACGAAACTATGGAATGCTTTGCCTGAGTCCGTATTTCCTGATAGGTACAATGTTGGTGTCTTCAAATCCAGAGTAAACAGGTTTCTTATAGGCAAGCGTGCTACATCTTAGACCGTGTCGATGCTTAACATCAGGCAAGTCAACGGTCAAACGCTGGCTTATAAAAAAAAGCATTTATTGTCACACTTAATAATAATTTAAGACGATTTTTTTGCATGAATCGTTTCTATGTGAAAGGACAGCCAGAAAACATTGCTGACAGCAAAAAGCATCAGTAGGGCAGTTATAAGTTATGCGATTTGAATATTGAAAACAAATATTTTAACTAAAAAAACATGGGTCGTATAATTGTCACCCTAGCCTATACATTATCAACAACATATATATAATGTACAATATTTACATTGTATAACTATTAACCTTTCACTTTGCGGAATTCACACAATTTTTATAAGAGCTCAAACAGAAAATACTCGAAATTTAATTGTTTTTACATAAATGTTGCAATATATAAGGAACACCAGATATTTATAAAATTATTGCGAAGAGAGAATATAATGACGCCTATTTGGAGTCCGAGGGATATGAACGCGGCATGTTCTCATCAGCAAGTTCCTTTAACAGAATGCTCTACCATAGGATACATGTTCTTATCACTGGTAACGCAACTTTTTGGAGGCGTGTCATACAGTATATCGTACACGGGGGGCAATGTGTATCCTAATCAAACTTTTTTATCATCTATCCCAACGTTATCTCCAGTCGTATCGTCGACTACATCGCAAAATAATCTTATGAGTAGCCTATCAAATATGGCACTAACACACTCTATGCTAAATACCAAAATTGACCTAACCAAGCAAAACAATTATAGTAACGGAAGCTTCTTGCCATCTTTAAATTCACATATGTTGGATTCAATTATAAGGCCAGTAACTTTGAAAAATAGCAAAGATACATCAAGAAGCCAGAGACACAGAGAAGAATATGATTTTATAATCGTTGGTGGTGGATCAGCTGGTTGTGTACTTGCAAATAGATTATCAGAAGTACAAGAATGGAGAGTAAGTAAGAATGTTTTATATTATATTTAATCTTATGATAATTAAGGCGAAATTATTTTTGTAATTTTAAGCATCCTTAACTTCAATGAATAGCTGCAGCCAATCGAATAAAAAAGCCCTTCCTAAGTCTAAAAGATTATCCTTACAGCTTACAGCGCTTGAAAACTTTATTAACATTTGCAAAATATATGATCTTAAAGTTTAAGCCCAAAAGAGGTTTGTAAAGAGGTTATATTTTTTCTTATAAAGAATATTTCAGTTATTGTTATTACAAATTATTTAATGTTCCCACACGTACTAATATTAACATGGTTGTTTTGTTTAACATTCTTAATTTGAATTATTCGATTATAGATACTTTTACTTGAAGCTGGTACTGAAGAGCCTGATATTACTATGGTACCAAGTCTACCAATACTACTCCAACGATCCAGTATAGATTGGAACTACAAAACTCAACCAGAAGCGATGACATGTAAGGGCACATTAGGACATACATGTGATTGGCCGAGGTGAATAAACTTATATTCTTTGCTTAACATACTGATAGTAAATCTCCGCTCATAAACATTATGAAAATTATTTACATACTATATAATACAAGCAATATTTCACTTGGACATCGTGTCCCTTAGACACTAGCCATTTAAAAACAACCAACTGCTTATGTTTCATAATTGTTTTTCAAAATGGTCGCCGTGACCAAGATTTTATCAAAAAGAAAATATCTTATTTTTAATTAAGCAAGCAGCATGCAAGCAGTTATATTAATAGTGATTTACTAGCTCCTCATACGTAAATAAAAAAAGGTTTTCCAGTGAACTGGCTCATAAAGGTGTGGTAATATAATTTAACCTTTTCGCTGTGTACAAAATACCTTGACTGGTTTTTCTATTATAAATAGTTTTAAATTATATAGTTTAATAGTTATATATATATTTATATATATATATATATATATATATATATATATATATATATATATATATATATATATATGTGTATATAACAGGTATATAATTTTTAAATCTGACATACTCTACACAAACTTTAATTTATTTCATTAATTAAAAATGTATTTTCTATTTTACAGAGGTAAAACAATGGGTGGAAGTAGCGCCATTAACTATATGGTATATATGAGGGGAAATCGCCTCGACTATGATGGATGGGCAGAAATGGGCAATCCAGGTTGGAGTTATAATGAGGTGATATAAATATACAATATTTTACTAAACCATTTATTATGGCTTGAAAATAACGTCAATTTTATTCAAATAATATTTTAGATATTAAGAGATACATATATACCAAATACTAAAATGTTTTTTGAGTGGTTGTTTTTTTTTTTAATTCCAGGTTCTTCCTTATTTTATAAAATCTGAAAATAATCGAAATATAGAAGGAAATGATACTGTGTATCATGGAGTTGGTGGACCTCTTAATGTAGAAAGATTCCCTTATACAGACATCAATACACTTATGCTAATAGAAGCTTTTCAAGAAAGAGGACTACCGTTAAAAGATTTGACACTACCAGATAACTTAGGAGTTAATTTAGTTCAATCTACTTCTTTAAATGGTCGTCGATTTTCAGCAAACACCGCGTTCATAAGACCAGTACGAAACGTACGATCTAATCTTGACATTATTGTAAATGCCCTTGTCACAAAAGTAATTATAGATCCAAAAACAAATATGGCTCTAGGTGTAACCTATTTAAAAAACGGTGATTATTTAAACGTATATGCTAGAAGAGAAGTAATAGTTAGTGGAGGAGCCTTAAACTCTCCAAAAATACTTATGCTTTCTGGTGTAGGGCCTAAACAACACTTGCAAAGCCTAAATATACCAGTATTAGCTGATCTGAAAGTCGGTCAAAATTTACAAGAGCATATAACTTCGAATGGTATTTCAATAGCTTTCTCTAATAAAACTTCAACAGCAATTAATGCTTCTCAAATGTTTAATGAAATCGTTAACTATCGAAAGCAAGATGTTTATAACGATGGACCTTTAGCAACCACAAGTACTTCGACTGCCGTTGCATTTATTAAAACCAAATATGCTCCTGTTAATGCACCAGATATTCAATTTCAATTTGATGGCAGAAATATAGGAGAGTACCTTGCAGATACTCAAACATATATTCAGACTAGTATATTTCCTTTGTCTTTTTCCAATGGTGTTGGAGTAAGGCCGATTTTACTTACTCCCAAAAGTAGAGGATATATACTGTTAAACCAGACCGATTCAGTATTTGGGCAACCTTTGATATATTCGGGTTTTTTTACACATAAAGAGGATTTAGATGTATTAGTTGAAGGAGTCAGATATATTGTAACTTTAGAACAAACTGATGCATTTAAGCGTAATGGCGCTACTATAGTTAAAACTCTGCTCAAGGGTTGCGACGAATACGTTTGGGGATCATATAACTACTTTGCATGTTTATTTACGCAATATACGTCCACACTTTTTCATCCTGCTGGAACTTGTAAAATGGGACCGTCTTGGGATAATAATGCTGTAGTTGATTCAAGATTGCGAGTATATGGAATAAAACATTTACGGGTTATCGATGCGTCTATTATGCCTACAGTAGTAAGAGGAAATACAAACGCACCTACAATAATGATTGGAGAAAGGGGATCGGATATGATCAAAGAGGATTGGATGATGGACGCTTAATGACTTAGAAGAATTTAATTTTTTTAATTTACTGGTATATTTTATTTTTTTAATACGTGTACAGTGTTGTGTTAGTATTGACAAATCTTAGGATACAGTTAAAATAAAATTTAAATGTCAAGTTTAAGTACAAATACATTCAAATTTAAGTAACACGCAACGTTTGATCCATGAATTGATTCCAATGTTAAAGCGTCTCCCTTTTGACACATATACTGAGTTAAGCGTGCTTTTATTTTTTTATTGTTTTATTGTATTGTTATGAGGTTTTTTTTTTTGAATAAATAAATTTTTAAATTAAAAAAGGGTTTTTTTTAATACCAGCTATAAAAATGCAAATCGATAAAATTCTTATAAGATTGATATTGATCTTTTATTATTATTATTTTTTTTTTTTTTTTATATCGCCGGGAGGGCAAATGACTCTACTCCACCTGATGGTAAGTGGTAGTAGAGTCCAAACGCGACGACGGCCAGTACAGACGGGAAAAACGTTCTGCACTAGCCGCCTTCGCCTTGCCGGCCCGCAAGATGCCTCTTCACGCCTCGTTTGAAGGAACCCAGGTTGTAAGAGGAGGGGAATACGTGAGCTGGTAAGGAATTCCATTTTTTGGAAGTGCGACAAAGAAAGGAGTTGCCAAATTTCTTTGTTCGCGATGGAATTGATGTCACAGTTAGGCGGTGACATCGAGAACCAGCCCGCGTGGACTTAAGAAGGAAGGGGGAAGCAGGAATTAGAGAGAATAATTCCTCAGAGCACTCGCCGTGATACAGTCGATAGAAAGCGCTCAGTGCTGCTATCTCACGACGCAATTGTAAAGGTTCAAGGGTGTTTGTGACCTTTACGTCGCCAATAATGCGTACGGCACGTCGCTGCAACCGGTCCAAGGCCTCAAGTAGGTACTTAGCGGAGCCATCCCAAAGGTGCGAGCAATATTCCACGCAAGACCGTACCTGTGTTTTGTACAGCAGGCACAGTTGTTGTGGCGTGAAAAAGCGCCGCACCTTGTTCAGAACTCCGAGTTTCCGTGAAGCTGTTTTTATAACAGCCTCGATGTAATCCCTTGGACTAAGGTCGCAGCGAACGTCAATCCCCAGCATGGCGATTTTGCTTTGCATCACCAGCGGAGTACCACAGAGGGAGGGAAGAGGGGAAAATGTTGACTTTTTCGCCGTGAGAGCGCATACCTGTGTTTTCTTGGCATTAAACTCAACAAGATTATCAGAGCCCCATTTGGCGATGAGATCTAACGTCCTATCGAGTTCAATGACAAGATTCTCCCGCCTCTCCTCAGTTTCCGCCCGCCCAGCCACTGCGCGTCCGTGGTATCCACCATGCACTGTACTATCATCTGCATAGCAATGTATGTTCCCAAGGGAGAGCATATCATTGATATGCAAAAGAAAAAGTGTGGGAGATAGCACAGATCCCTGGGGGACCCCAGCATTCACTACATAGAATTGTGAAGCGCAACCATCTACTAAAACACGAAGGCTACGCTTGTGTAGGAAGCTGGCAATCCAGGTGCATAGCTGAGCAGGCAGACCATATGCCGGTAGCTTGGAGAGAAGACTTCTGTGCCAGACCCTGTCGAAAGCCTTGGAGATATCGAGGCTGACAGCCAACGATTCTCCATGCTTGTCGATAGCTTCACCCCAGAGGTGTGTTACGTACGCTAGAAGATCACCTGTGGACCGTTTTGGTCGAAAACCGTACTGACGATCATTAATTAGACAGTGATCTTCTAGGTAATGGATCAGTTGGTTGTTTAAAATCCGTTCCATCACCTTACAAAGTACTGAGGTGATAGCTATTGGCCGATAATTTGCCGGGTCAGACCGATCCCCTTTTTTGGGAACCGCTTGCACATTAGCTCTTCTCCAAGCCTCCGGCACACTTCCCGAAGAGAGAGAAAGTTGGAACAGGCGCGTTAACACAGGAGACAGCTCCGCTGCGCACTTCTTCAGCACTATGGCTGGTATTCCATCGGGACCGCTAGCTTTCCGTACATCAAGTGATTGCAGCTCCGCACGCACATCACGTTGCCTGATTTTAATGTCAGGCATCGTATGGCCACATGCAGGTATTGTAGGGGGCAGTGCACTACAATCATCGATGACGGAATTGTCGGCAAAGAGTTTAGCCAGGAGATCAGCTTGCTCTTGCGGACTGTGAGCTAGCGATCCGTCCGGATTTCTGAGCGGTGGTAGCGAAGGTTGGCAGAAGTTGTTTTGCACAGACTTGGTCAGACGCCAGAAGCTACGGGAGCCCCTAGGATGCGAAACAAGGTCATGACCAATCTGTACAATGCGCTGTGCATCCGCTCTCGTGTATGCCTTTCTACAGGACTTGGAATTTTTATTATAGTTTGCTTTCAGTGAGTCAATGTTAGATGCCCCGCTAATGCAGCCGTTGATCCACTTGCGATATGCCGCCTGCTTAGCTGATACAGCATCGGCACATTCACGAGTGAACCAACGGTTACGCGTACTTCTACTGACGAGATCTGAGCTAGGAATGTAGTATTCCATTCCCAGCATGATCTCGCCAGCAACAGCAGCGGCACTAGTTGTCGGGTCATTCCCACTGAAGCAACGTTCCTTCCAAGGGACCGACGCATAGTAATCGCGCATACCGTCCCAATCCGCCGACTTATAGTGCCAAACGCGACGTTTGCATACCGTTAGTGGCGGCAGCTTGGCCTGTGGCACTCTGGTAGAAATAAGGCTGTGATCCGAAGAGCCAAGAGGAGCCTGAACCACAACCTGATATTCTACCGGGTGAGAAGTCAGCAGAAGGTCCAGTAGAGAAGGTGCTTGCCCATCAATGTCTGGGATCCTGGTGGGCTGATCAACCAGTTGGGTCAAGTCATGTGTGAGAGCAAAAGCATGAGCAGTCCTTCCAGCATGGTCAGTTTTGAGGGATTTCAACCAGGATTCGTGGTGAGCATTAAAGTCCCCCAAAAACACCAATTCCGCGTTAGGAAATTGCTCTTGCGCAGCATCTGCCACCCGACTAAGATGGTCAAATAGTCGGCTTGTCTCCAAGTCACCATTGTGGGATCTGTAGAGGCACACGTAGACTCGGCTCTGACGAACCAGGTCCACACGTACCACCAACATGGAGAAGGAGGGGTCCTCCAAGCAGCGCAGTCGGTGACAGCAAACATCCGTCCTGACGAACAAGCATACTCCGGCTTTCGCTTTGAAGGATTCTTCAAGCGTGTAGCCGGGATAATTAAGGTAGCTGGTATCGGCAGGACGGAGTATTTGTGTCTCCGTGAGAAACAACATTGCTGGCCGTGCTGTCTCGAGATGGTGGTGGACAGCGTTGAGGTTAGTGTGGAGTCCTCGGATGTTAGAGAACTCGACCTCAAACAGCGAGGGTATGGTGGGGGTGAGCACCGCTGTACGACCGTTATTTCTTTTTTGTTGCGCCATTTGGGAGAAATTAAATGGAAAAGAGACGTGAAGCGAGCGATGTATTGCCACGATAGGGATGGGCAAAGTGTGGAGGCGTGTTTTCCCAAGTGGTTGCCAAAAGGAAAAATACACTGACCCGCCGGACGGAAGGGCCCCCGAACCCCCCCGGAAGTGGCCGCCGGGACCCCACCTACCGGTCACCAACCGGCACGACGGTCCACCCCGAGATTATGCGTGGCCTGGTGGGGCAGCCTCACGAGCTGGTTAGGCACGCTCGGGCCCCTGTACTATGCCACGGGCGGCCAGCGGAACAGCCGTTTCTTCGGGTCTCCCTGACCGGCAGGTCAATACAGTTTCCCCCGGCATTGGTTCAACAGCCGTCTCCAACCGGACCAACACCCATCGCGGCAATACTCGCTCGGGCTCTGGCTGTACGCTGGCTGACCTCGAAACGCGGCTGCAAGCCACTTCACGAGTTTTTCACCATGCGTACGGTGGTAACAAGCCAGGCGGATGTTAGCATCCTACCACCAGGACTTTTATTAGAAAAATATCTGAAAAATGGTCGTGAGTGTTGCGAGTAACTTCATTAGTTATATTTACTACGCATAAATACTTACTACTGGGAAAGGCTAGAGGTTCTTCAACCACAATGCACTAATGTGTGTTGGTAGATACATATGCAGCAGAATTGGATCCCATATAAGCAGGTCAATATGAAAATTATAAACATGAAAATTTAGTTTTGCTTTCATGGGTTATAGGAATCCGAGATAAGAAATATTACCGTGTGTTTCTTACCCGCCTCTCATTCAAGGTGATCTCATATGCATTTTCTTTCTACAATAATTGGCAGTTCTGCATTTATTATTGTTGTTGTACATATTTTACTAATTATCTTGAAGAATATGGATTCTTCTAATAGCTGGTATTTTTTTTTCGTATTTCTATCGTCTCAAAAGCGCTGCCGCCACAGATTTAAGAAACAAATATATGTTTAGAGTATGGGTGACAGTGGATATAGTTATTCATATAAAAAATGTAGTATCAAAAGATATCCGTCTGTACTGGCCGTCGTCGCGTTTGGACTCTACTACCTCTTACCATCAGGTGGAGTAGAGTCATTTGCCCTCCCGGCAAATATAAAAAAAAAAAAAGATTATTATCATTTTAAAAATTAAACGAAAGGATTTTACAAGCAATCCCTAAAATCTTAGCCCTAGATTATTTATAAATATAATCAAGTTTATTGAGAATAATATTTATATCTTCATGTTTTAATTACTTTATTTTTTTTATTTTGTGGTTTGCTAGCGATTTTTACTTCAGTAAGCACTAGAAGAACATAATATAACATAAAATTAAAACGTGTACAGAGTTTTTAACTTGGAACTGGATTTGTCAATGCAAAATAAAATAATAGATAAGCTATATATACCATATCTTATTATAATAAATCTTATCTATGCGCTTATTTATGTTAGCTGGCCTTCATATTAACGTGACCGCGGTGATCAGATGATCGACGATGCGCTTAGGCCAGTCTTAGTCGATTTTTGTTGTATTTGATTTTGATTGCTTGGAAAGAAGAATTATAGTTTTAATAAAAGAAAGTCTTGTGAATTCCGTCGATATAATAAATTAATAAATTTACTTATTCTCTCCCACAGACAATAACGTTTACATTTTTTTATATAATAAATACAGTTGTATATGGGAGGCAGGAGCCCAAACTATGGGTCTCCTGGCTCCCCCTCTTGGCTTAGGAACCATTTATTTATTTAATTTTATAGATGATATGCTTTTGTATGATTTCGTATTTCTATCGTCTCAAAAGCGCTGCCGCCACAGATTTAAGAAACAAATATATGTTTAGAGTATGGGTGACAGTGGATATAGTTATTCATATAAAAAATGTAGTATCAAAAGATATCCGTCTGTACTGGCCGTCGTCGCGTTTGGACTCTACTACCTCTTACCATCAGGTGGAGTAGAGTCATTTGCCCTCCCGGCAAATATAAAAAAAAAAAAAGATTATTATCATTTTAAAAATTAAACGAAAGGATTTTACAAGCAATCCCTAAAATCTTAGCCCTAGATTATTTATAAATATAATCAAGTTTATTGAGAATAATATTTATATCTTCATGTTTTAATTACTTTATTTTTTTTATTTTGTGGTTTGCTAGCGATTTTTACTTCAGTAAGCACTAGAAGAACATAATATAACATAAAATTAAAACGTGTACAGAGTTTTTAACTTGGAACTGGATTTGTCAATGCAAAATAAAATAATAGATAAGCTATATATACCATATCTTATTATAATAAATCTTATCTATGCGCTTATTTATGTTAGCTGGCCTTCATATTAACGTGACCGCGGTGATCAGATGATCGACGATGCGCTTAGGCCAGTCTTAGTCGATTTTTGTTGTATTTGATTTTGATTGCTTGGAAAGAAGAATTATAGTTTTAATAAAAGAAAGTCTTGTGAATTCCGTCGATATAATAAATTAATAAATTTACTTATTCTCTCCCACAGACAATAACGTTTACATTTTTTTATATAATAAATACAGTTGTATATGGGAGGCAGGAGCCCAAACTATGGGTCTCCTGGCTCCCCCTCTTGGCTTAGGAACCATTTATTTATTTAATTTTATAGATGATATGCTTTTTCTTAGAATATGTCTATGTATTTAATCGATACAATATAGCAACAGAAAAAGTATTATATAAACATAAAAAATTATGCACATAAGCTGCCAAAAAAGTTATTGCCTGAGATTATGAATTTTTTGTATTTAACAGTACTGAAATTCACTACCCAGTCAATACATGTTAGTAGATACGTCGTTCGTAACACTAAAGATTCAATAATAATAATAGATAATTAGCATAAACGTGAAATTTGTATGAGATAACCTCCATAACGTGTTAATAAAAAATGGTCAAAATAATATATGACCTAAATTGTATGAATCGTGGATAATATCCTATTCACGTTACTTAGAATTGGGTAATATTAAAGGCCAACTATTAGTAACCAACGTTTTCCCTCAAGAGTTAATTTTCCTCAACTTCTGCAGAAAATGTTTCTAAGTAACTGAAAAAATACAAGTAATTATCATGAAATGAATAGCATTTTGAGATTATTTTACCCATAACTTACTATTTAATTAAAATAAGCTAATTACAATTTAAATTACTTCATTTATATATTACACAAAAGTCTATTACTGATCACGTATTTTATTTATCAATATCCTATATAATTATAATTATCTAATGCAAAACGTAGGCAAATTATATGGCTATAATTTAAATATATTGCTTTTATTCACGCAATTTTCATCAGTGCTGATACGGAAAACAGTTTAGTTCATCAAATGTTTATGAATATAAAATAATAACATAGATAGAAGAAAATGAAGCCTATTTGGATACCGAGGGATATAAACGCCACCTGTTCCCATCAGCAAGTTCCCTTACTAGAATGTTCTCCTACAGGATACGTGTTCTTATCATTACTAAGTCAACTTTTTGGAAGCGTGTCATATAGTATATCATATACGGGGGCCAATCTGTATCCTAATCAAACTCTTATACAATCATCTATCTCAACATCGCCTGAGCCTCCAGTGGCGCCAACGCAAAATTACCCTATAAATGTCCTAACAAATATGTCAAAGCAAACAACGCTTTATTCTTCTACCCAATCTACACGTTATTTAATCAGGTCGAATGGACAATATACTGATCCACAAATGATAGATTCATTAATGAGGCTGAAAAATCGTGAAAATAGCACAGATAGATCAAAAATACCGAGACATATAGAAGAATATGATTTTATAATTGTTGGTGGTGGATCAGCTGGCTGTGTAATCGCCAATCGATTATCAGAAGTACATGAATGGAGAGTAAGTTAATATTGATTTTTGCTATATTTAATATTATCTCGCGTACTTGTCTTAATTTTAACATACTTAAAATCAATTTTATTTAAGAGAAATTTTAAATCAGTAGTAGGAATTAAGCACTCCATGTGCTTCAATCCTTTCTTATTTTATAAAAGTATATTGTTATAGGTTCCATTTTAAAGTATATAAAATATTTAAAATAATAAAAAAACACAAAATATTTTAAGTGACTTAGTACGAAAAATTATTCCTGTTTAAATAACCATTAAATTAGTTTTAATTACGAATAACAGTCGTAATATATATAGCCGAAATAGCCTAGTGGTTAGAACGCGTGAATCTTAAACGATGATCGTGGGTTCAAACCCGGGCAAGCACCACTGAATTTTCATGTGCTTAATTTATGTTCATAATTCATCTCGTGCTTTACGGTGAAGGAAAACATCGTGAGGAAACCTGCATGTGTAATTTCACTGATATTCTGCCACATGTGTATTCCACCAACCCACATTGGTGCAGCGTGGTGGAATAAGCTGCAAACCTTCTCCTCAAAAGGGAGAGGAGACCTTAGCCCAGCAGTAGGACATTAACAGGCCGTTACTGTACGAATAACAGTCTCGTAACGCAATAAAAATAAAGGGTATGAATATTTTGATTATTATAGATACTTTTACTTGAAGCCGGTCCCGAGGAACCAGATATTACTATGATACCAAGCTTAGCGCCTGTACTTCAACAATCCAATATAGACTGGCAATACAGAGGTCAACCAGAAAAAATGTCATGCAGAGGTGCAGAAGGTCATACGTGTGTCTGGCCGAGGTAATCGTAACGTTTGAACTTCATTACTTTATTGAAATTTTAGGAAGTAAAAATGATTCGACATTTTAAGGTAAGCACGCAAAGACGCGGAGCCTTAGCCGTATCTCTTTTCGGTCATATCGTAACGTCGTCTATTTGAACTATGAGAAAACGTAAATTGCAGTTAAATTTTCGGATATGTGCATGCTGTAATATTAACTGCATAACTGACTAGCTAGTAAGCCGTTCAAAATGGCCTTCATAGGGAAGATACAGGCAAGAGTCGGGAGTCAGGAGATCAATCTCTTTGATTTGATATTTTTTATAGTATAGGAAGGTGGACGGGCATATGGGCAACCTGATGGTAAGTGGTCACCAACGCCCCTAGACATTGGCATTCTAAGAAAAGTATAATAGTGCAAGATAAAATCCGTTAATTGAAAATATGCAGTTTGTAAATAACGTTAATTTACATGGCAATCTTAAATATAAACAAAACATATTCAATCTTTCAATTTCATTATAAATTGAGTTTTCTATTTGATAGAGGGAAAACAATGGGAGGAACTAGTGCCATTAACTACATGGTATACATGCGAGGAAATCGGCTCGACTATGATGGATGGGCAGAAATGGGCAATCCAGGTTGGAGTTATAATGAGGTGATATAAATATACAATATTTTACTAAACCATTTATTATGGCTTGAAAATAACGTCAATTTTATTCAAATAATATTTTAGATATTAAGAGATACATATATACCAAATACTAAAATGTTTTTTGAGTGGTTGTTTTTTTTTTTTAATTCCAGGTTCTTCCTTATTTTATAAAATCTGAAAATAATCGAAATATAGAAGGAAATGATACTGTGTATCATGGAGTTGGTGGACCTCTTAATGTAGAAAGATTCCCTTATACAGACATCAATACACTTATGCTAATAGAAGCTTTTCAAGAAAGAGGACTACCGTTAAAAGATTTGACACTACCAGATAACTTAGGAGTTAATTTAGTTCAATCTACTTCTTTAAATGGTCGTCGATTTTCAGCAAACACCGCATTCATAAGACCAGTACGAAACGTACGATCTAATCTTGACATTATTGTAAATGCCCTTGTCACAAAAGTAATTATAGATCCAAAAACAAATATAGCTCAAGGTGTAACCTATTTAAAAAACGGTGCTTATATAAATGTATATGCTAGAAGAGAAGTCATAATTTGTGGAGGTGCGTTAAACTCTCCAAAAATACTTATGCTTTCCGGTGTAGGACCTAAACAACACTTGCAAAGCCTAAATATACCAGTATTAGCTGATCTGAAAGTCGGTCAAAATTTACAAGAGCATGTAACTTCGAATGGTATTTCAATAGCTTTTTCTAATAAGACTTCAACTTTGGCTTTGAACGCATCTCAGCTATTCAATGAAATCATTAACTATAGAAAACAAGATGTTTTTAACAACGGACCGTTAGCTACGACAGGTAATTTCAATGCCGTTGCATTTATTAAAACCAAATATGCTTCTGTTAATGCACCAGATATTCAATTTCACTTCGATGCCAGAAATATAGAAGAATTCCTTGCAGATCCCCAAATATATATCCAGAGAAGGCTAACACCTTTGTCTTTGTCCAGTGGTATTGGTGTATGGCCGATTTTAGTTACGCCGAAAAGTAGGGGTTATATACTGTTAAATCAAACAGAACCAGTTTTTGGTCCACCTTTGATATATTCAGGTTTTTATACAGTTAAAGAGGATTTAGATACATTAGTAGAAGGAATGAGATATTCTCTAACTTTAGAACAAACCGATGCATTTAAACGTAATGGTGCTACAATAATTAAAACACCAATCCAGGGCTGTGAAGAATACGTTTGGGGGTCATATGACTATTTTGTATGTTTATTGACGCAATATACAGCCACAATTTTCCATCCAGCTGGAACCTGCAAAATGGGACCGTCTTGGGACAAAAATGCTGTAGTTGATTCAAGATTACGAGTTTATGGTATTAAAAATTTACGAGTTAGTGATGCATCTATTATGCCTACAGTAGTAAGAGGGAATACAAATGCACCTACAATAATGATTGGCGAAAAAGCATCAGATATGATAAAAGAAGATTGGATGGTTAAGACTTAATGAACACTATCCAATGAATGTATATGATTTTTTTTAATTAACTTGCGATGTTTTTTTGTAAAAATCTTCTGGTGAATCTTACGAGTAAATAAAAACCACATACCTATTTAAAAATTTCCATATTGGTTCAGTTCGATGTCAATGCACTTTTAAGGTAAGCATAACCATACACCTACAAACAGTTCCTTCGTTACAACTTTCGTTTATTTATTTGCTAATAATTACTTTTTGGTATGTAAAGAATATAATTAAAATAATGACATAAATAAAAATGAATTAAAATTAAAAAAAAAGTTTTATTGTGATCGGAACGAGCGACCGCCAAGTCTTTAAGAATTGTTATTTACAATTGGTTTTAAAGTATTGAGGTTTATAAAATTATATAAACATAAATTTCGAATAACAATAAACTATTTTTTTCCTTTTAGAAAACTTAAATGAAGCTTATTTTTGAATGTTTTTTATGATTAATTTATTTAAAATTGATTTGATAATAGACCACCAATAAAGCACTAAATCACGAGTATAAAAATAAAAGTTATTGAGATACCGAATAAATGCTACCTATAGATGTATACCACAGGTGACAACTATATTTAACATAACAATGGATTATTATTAATTAAGATTAAGTATTACTGCCAACAAAAAACAACAATAACATTATCATATTTTTTTAAACAGCCGTTATATCAATTGTTTTATCAATGTCTCCTGTAAATTATTTATTTATTATGAGATAATAATATAAATGGTAAATAATTGAGACGAAAAAAATGGAACCGATTATTTATGATTAGTTTTTATCTATTATTTATTTATGGCAATAGTTAAAACTTCTTAAATTTATAATCAAAGAAATTCCATAAGTAAAATAAATATTTATGTCTTATTAATACAATAATATATAGAAAAAAAGTATACAGCATACACGCCACTCGCACAAGGGAGTAGAGACTGGCCTTGAAGAGGTGGAAAATATTTTATTAATTTAAAAAAAAAGTTCCGAGCGTCATTGTTAGTAACTTTTACTTATAATAATTTCAAAAGACATTACGGTATTGCATTAAAAATCTTTATATAAAACATTCCAAGTACATAGTAAGCACCCACTACTTCTTTCACTAACTATTACACAGCAATCATTCTATTATTAACGTTCAAGCGAGAAGCACAAAGACCTAAATGTAATATATTTTAAATCATGAAATATTTCTTTTTAAAGAAGTGAAGTGATAGTTTTGTGACACAATGGAGATAATTTGGAGACCTTCAGACATAAGCACTATTTGTCCTGAACAACAAGCACCTTTAACACAATGTTCGGCAACAGGCGTGATGTTCTTGACTCTAGTAACCCAATTATTTGGTGACGTATCATATAGTATACCAGAAAATCCATACCAAGGATATATTAGTCCACAAAACTATGCATTTCCAGAAAGTTCTATTGGGTCAGCCTATGATTATCCTTTACAAGCCTATAAGTCTAATTTCAATTACGAATCATTTCATCCAATACCATCTTATCATGGAAATAATTACCAATCAAAATCTTATAACCCGTACAGCCGTCCCAGTGATGACGGTTCCAAAAATGGCTATTCGAAATTCGAATCTAAGCCGCCAATTTTTGACTTTGAATCTTTGAAAAATTCGTTTGAAGATTTAATGACCGCTGGTGCTATGCCGGAACAAGTTAAAACGGAGTCGAAAAGAACTAAGAGAGAAAGAAGATCAAGAAATAAGAGACATTCAGAAGAATATGATTTCATTATCGTTGGAGCCGGTTCCGCTGGATGTGTTCTAGCGAACCGCCTATCCGAAGTGAAAAAATGGAAGGTAAATATATTTTTAATATTTTGAGTCAGCAAACGTGAGCACGCTCTGTGTAATTGTAAAATTTCCCGGATAAAGTTTTATTTTATACAATATTAACAACATAAATGCTACTAATTTTGAATTCGTTAATATGTTATTTGAGGAAGTGTAGTTGCCTTTTGAATTACTTGGTGGTAGGGCTATGTAGAAGCCCGTCTAGGTAGGTAGGTACCATCTACTCATCATATGATACACCGCTATCTATTGTTGTGTTCCGGTTAGAACGGTGAGTGAGCCAATGTAACGACAGGCACAAGAGCTCTATAACGTTTTAAATCCTAATGTTAGTGCACATTGGCGATTTAAGGAATGGTTAGTATTTCGCACAGTGCCAATCTATGGGCGACGGTGACCACTTAGAATCAGGTGGCTTATTTGCCAGTCAACCTAAATTAAGAAAAAAAAATACACTAAGCAATTAGAATATGTAGAAAAACTGTTTAAATTTGAAACCTTTTAATAAATTTGTAATATTTTATTAATTTAGTTTTGTATTCTGTAACGTAGAAATAATTAAACCTATTTTATAAAAAAAAAATCAAATTTTATCAATCCATCTAAAATATATAGTAATTTAAAATGTAAAAGAAATTGTTGCATCATTACTACTTATACTGTAAATATGACATAATCATAATAAGGATTGATTCCACTAGCGCGTCGAAGCGAAACAGAAGCGTTTACTTAATCTTTCACATAACATAAAAAGCTTAAAATTATTTACATCTTCTAGCTGTATTTCGGTAGAATGGACTCAACCTGCTCATTTTAAAAGGTGGCCATGCTAAGTATTATATATTAACTAACATCAGTAATATTTGGTTATGATTCGCGTGTTCTAAATATTGGGCTATCTCGGTTGTGTTTGATATCATATAAATATAACAATAGAAAGACAAAACGCGGAAATCTGTATTTAGAAGTCATATGAACATATTATAGAATATATAATCTTGTGATAAAATCAACTTTACATTCCGCCATCAATATTATATTTTAAAAAATTGATTGAACAAGTGTGAAATTAATTATTACTAGTTTTCGCCCGCGTGTTATGGGGAAGGGGGTAGGTGTTAAATAAAAAAAATGCCAAATGTCCTTCCTTGGGTTTCACGCGAGTTTCATACCAAACGTCCAAATCATTTCAGTGGTTTAGCCCAGAAAACGTGACAAACAAATAGTATAGATATGAGCTATGGTAGAATTCTTTTAGCGTAAGCGCATGTGTATCGGTGCCTTTAGCGTGAGAGCTAGCTATGTTTTTATCGATAAATACTAAGATCTTAAGTAACATACGCTCTTGGTAACAATGGTAAGCTACTGTAATTATGCCAGTATGGTTATTATTACTGAATATAATGACTTCCCAATAGAGGTTACCTTATAAGACTTAAAATCTCACAGCCCTGAGTTCAAACACCGCGTCAGGTCTATGAAAATGTATGGATTTTTCTAAACATAATTAAACCAATTTAACTATTTAAACCAAATTATCTAACAATAATGATAAATTAAAAGCACAAACTATTTTGTTCCGTGCGCAATTGGCTATCAGAAGTACATCTTCATTTCTATTATTGTTTTTTTTTACTTAATTAATATATCACCTTAATATAAAATTTAAACTCACAAAAAAATTATGATGTAGAATCGTATATAATATAATTATGTATATATATTAACCGTCAGTATAAATACCTAATACGCAACAATTATAATAATATAAATGAAGTATATTAGACTTTCAATTTCCAGTATAATAATAATTAACTATATCAATGAAAGTTAAATCTTAGTTGCATTTAAATCAAATACAAATTAATTTTATGTTGCTTATAACATATATTATGTCACCGTTGACTGCCTCGTTGGTCTAGTGGCCACAGGTAAATGTAAGGCCACAGACCCGGAGGTTCTGGGTTCAATTCCCAGATCAAGCCTATAGAAAGTAATTGTCCTTTTCTGTCAGAACATTCTCAGTAGCAGCCCAGAGTCTGGAAGTTGGAGGTGTATACACTCCCGTGCCTCAGAAAGTACGTAAAGCCATTGATCCTGCGCCTGACCTCTTTCCGGTCGTGTCGGACTGCCGTCCTGTTGGATTTTGAGAGCTAGGGAAAAGACATTATTTTCATCGTATTTTGTATATAATTCATCTCTACTTGATTGTTGGTGAAATCAAATGAAAATCTTCCACGTGTATCGACTTGCAACGAAGCAGCGTGATAGAATGAGCCCTGAAAATTCTCCTCAGGAGCGAGGTCTTACAATGTACCAGTGTTACATTTACAGGCTGTATCTACTATATAAATTCTATAAATAAATAAACAATTTTAAACCATAATAAAAGAAAGCCTATGCAGCGACGGTTTGCTGGAACTCCTTAAATTAGTATTGCCTTCGCAAAAACTTTTCAATGATAATAAATTTGATATAAAAGCACTAGAAGTGATTTCTTATATATCACTAAAAAGATGTATCATTGTGCACTAGCTTTACATTGTCCTCACTTTATTATTTTGGGGAATATATCGATAAAATTTCTTATATATATTTCCAAAATATATCAATAACAGTCATAAAGGACATAACATCGTTCCCAAAGTTCGTGGCGCGAACCTGTCTGCTTACTTATGTTATATATAGGCCTCTGCATCTTTGACAGATGATTTAAGCGGCAAAAGCCACTCTCCGAGTTGTTTTCCACCTGCAAGACAGGTGAGCGAAGTGTCCTCTCCGTGGATGCTGCTACGCCTGGGCCAGGCGACTTTATGGCAACACGGGCTTGCCCAGTACCCATGCCACCCTCTCCTCCTCCCCAGCAGGATCCGCAGGAATGACGAGTCAATACGTGTGGTGCTGGTTTGGCCGCAGGTGACTGGCTTACGCCTAAACGGAGGCACCGCTCCGGGTTTAATATTAGTTTTCCTTCTTCTTGGCGTGACGCTGGGATAATTTTGGGAACGTATCAAGGAGAGGGGTGAGGATACTGTGATCACGGAAGATACTTTGATTGTCACACTTATCTCGTTGAAAATATTTTACCGCCATTTTTAATAATTGCAGTTAAGCAGAGCAATTGATGGAGTTGATATGTATTTCCGGCAGAGAAACGATGGAAGATCCTATATAATGCTAAACCGATAATCGTCATTATTAAGTATGAGAATAGAGGCCATAATTGTTTGTCTATTTGTAGTTATTTTCTGGATTATATTTACAAATCAATAATTATATCAAACATATTAATATTCGATCATAATTATGATCGTTTGTAACCAAGCTGAGACTTGGTGCCACCATCTAATAGGTGATTTTCCAAAACAATTTTCATAATTTATTTACTTATAAAAAATACAATCTAGGATCTAGATTAAGAATCTAAGTTACACAACTTATATATAATATGTTATAATGAAAAATATTACTTCCAGCGCTATATATTCACGACAAAACTAAAACAATGACAGCGAATCCCAAAGCGAAAAACTTTCACAATCGTTTTCTGTGTTAGTTCTTGGCGCTGTTTCTCGTCTCGTAATACTATCTTAATAGAGGAGCGTTTTAAGATATACAAACTAGTGGTTGATTGTAACTTTGCCGCTTTAAATATATTAAAGCAGTTTGTAAAACTCATAAGAATGAGCATTGGCGTGTTCTTTTTTTAAAAGTGAGCTTTTTATAGAATCAAAATCCACTATGTCTCCTTTTCTGTTACGTATGTTTTCAAAATTCAACGATAATCAATTGATTAGTTAATTCGTGAAAACGTTATGATATTAGTTACAAACGAGCGTGACGTTTCGTAAAAAAAATATATTCAAAAACTTGCAAAATTAGCGCAAAATAGAACGTATGTGAAATCGTACGTCGATAATAACCGTTATATTGTTATCAGTTACACACATAGATCAATATTTTAAGTAATCAATGTATTGTTGAAATTTATTATTATATTATTGTATTACATTACTTTAATAAGCAATCTCTGTGAGGTATACTAGCATGAAATTAGTAGCATATTGCCAGAGCTAAACCTTCAAGGTCACATATTAAGACATTTTTACCTGGTGATAGGGCTTTGTGAACCCCCTACCCCTACTGTAGGTACAATGCATAAGATATTCTATCACAACAACACAACAGCAGTATTGTTGTGTTCCGGTTTGAGGATGAGTGATCCAGTGTAAGTACACATAGCATAGTTCCAAGTATTGATGGCGCATTGGCGTTGTAAGGTATGGTAAATATTACTTACAATGCACATTTCAATGGGCGGTTTTGATCGCTTACCACGACCAAAAAGTCGCCCATTAGTGTCCGCGATCCCAGAAAAAAAATAGTACAATGATACACACACATACAGGCGCGCACATACAAATATACAATATTAATAACGTTTTTTAATTATTATTTGTTAGTTTACACGTTATTTTTTTTTTTTTTTATATTGAATAGGAAGGTGGACGAGCATATGGGCCACCTGATGGTAAGTGGTCACCGAACGCCCTTAGACATTGGCATTCTAAGAAATGTCAACCATCGCTTATAGCCAATGCGCCACCAACCTTGGGAACTAAGATTTTATGTCCCTTGTGCCTGTAATTACACTGGCTCACTCACCCTTCAAACCGGAATTATTCTTTGTGGAACTGTAATAATGATCAATGGTTTTGGAAGTGAGTGTTGATAAGTGCACCAGAGTTTGTACAAAATTGCAAAAGTTCCTAAATAAATTTTATCTTTACTCTTACGATATAAATAATAATAGTTATACAAACAAATGGTGTGAGCGCCAAGGCACTCACGAGAATTTATGTGTAAACATGAGCCCATGTACCGATCTCATTCAAATATTATGGCCGTGGACACATGTCTACGGTGCGGCAAACGCCACCGTGTAACGGCTCGCGCCGGCGCGGCGTCGTGTCGCAACACGGTACCGTGTTCGGTACTAAGCCTATTACACAATATGTATATGAATTATGCTTTCTATAAATATAGAATTTGTTTTTTACTACACACATAACTTACACACATATGTTCCTAAGATCGTTTAATAGTCTCGAAAAACATTTTTTGTAAATATGACCTTAATCGCTTAAATCGTTCACGATGGCATCAACTATTATGATATTAAATTAAATTTGATTATTATATATTCATCACGATTTGAAGAAAGTAACAATTGAATTGTTCACTGGTGACATTGAACATTGACATGAAACTGTCATATATATATATATATATGACAGTTTCATGTCAATATATATATATATATATATATATATATATATATATATATATATATATATATATATATTTTACACTAAAACATATTTCCTGAAGTAAATAAAAACTTAATTTACCTTTCGAGACAAACAATTACGTAACATACTGTTAATATTGCAATTATTATTATTTTTTTTTAATTTCAATTATTTAAGTTTCAATTCAATTATTTTAATATATCGATTCAAGACAAACAGGCTATGTAGTAAGGTAATATGTTGCATATGATTAAACATAACTGAATGTGAGTCGTCGAGTCTCAGTTAGCCGAGATGGCCCAGTGGTAAGAACGCGTGAATCTTAACCGGTGATCGTGGGTTCAAACCCGAGCAAGCACCACTGAATTTTCATGTGCTTAATTTGTGATTACAATTCATCTCGTGCTTTACGGTGAAGGAAAACATCGTAAGGAAACCTGCATGTGTCTAATTTCACTAAAATTCTGCTACATTTGTATTCCACCAACCTGCACTGGAGCAGCGTGGTGAAATAAGCTCCAAACCTTCTCCTCAAAGAAGGGAGAGGAGGCCTTTAGCCCAGCAGTGGGACAATCACAGGTTTTTACGGAATATGCAGTTCTAGTACTGCAGGGTATTCTGAAAAAACAAACTCGAAACTCACGGCTGAAAACGGTATTGAAATGTTAGAAAGTTATTTGCGACGTTGATCATAATAATTATAAGAAATTCGCATCAAAATACATCACCATTATTCGGTTGTCAATATTTTACGGCTGAGTAATCAAGTGAGTTCTTAAAGAATAGCATTGCACGGGTTAATAGATAAATTGGCGAATGTTTATATGTTATTGGTTAAAACGGGACCAAATCTATAATTAACACGCGCAAAATCGGGACTTTCAGCTACTTTTTTACTAAAATAATCTCGAGCGGAGCATGCACCGTACCTCGTTATTAGAATGGTTGCCGAAACTTGTTGATTGCACTGCGAATTATATGCACGAATGGATAAGCAATATATTTATTTCGTTGCGGTTCATGGCCTATAAAAAAGCATTTACAAATCGCAATATTTCCAACATATTTAATGTTCGTTCTACTACACATTCAACAGCCTTGTTGTTCTTGATGGTATATGATTAATTGTATACATACACACACACAAACATACGAGTACGTATCACCCATATATATCTATATTAAAATTCTCTAAATAAAAAGAAAATGCGTGATTAATGAATACACTGGAATTACATGAAACTTAAAATAAATGTCAAAAATTACAAATTCGTTTGCATTTTTAATTTATTTCTTAGTTTAAATTTCATTTTAAGTCATAACAATATAATAATGTTTCACTTTATGCAAAAATATTATAGATCAAATTCTCGTACGCGATTCAACTAATTAAGCGATAGCAACCAATTAAAGTTTAATCATGATATTATTAGAGCAACGCAATTTTATTGCATTCATAGAATTAATCCCAAGCACTGCCATATTAAAAGCTAAAAGACACGTCAGAAAGCTTTCATTGGTTACATTTTTTTAATGTCACTATATTTAGTCTTATTTATATTAATTTTGACAAATGTATTAAATATTTTTATAATGAAATAATTGAACTGGTTCATCCGACTTCATTAAAATTTTTTACACGTTTTCTTGACACGTGTTTGAAGTATTTTGACTGAACAATTACTTGGTGGCAGGGCCTTACCAAGCCTGTCTTGGTGGTTACCACCAACTCCTATGATATTTTAACGCCAAACATCAATAAGTATTGTTGTGTGCCGATTTAAACGGTGAGTGAGTCAGTGTAACAGTGTAACTAAGCACAAGGGACATAGCATCTTAGTTCCCAAGGTTGCTGGCGCATTGGCGATGTAAGCAGGGGTTAATATTTCTCACATCGCCAATTTCTATGGGCAGCGGCTCATTTGTTCGTACCCAATATTATAAAAAAAACACACACACACCATACAATTAATAACGAATCGTATAGGTTAATGAATAACGGCCTTATTATAAGGTCGCTTATAGACAGATTATACAAAAACATATTTCTCTCTTTCTATCATTATCGATTTGTCATTCGAAAGAAGAAGACACGGCATTGTTTAACTGATCCCCCTAAACAACGTTTATATGGCTGTTAATTGATGTGCGATCTAAATTTGTATGAAATTAATTTCATACCAATCGGCTACAAACTAATACAAATAAATTTACTTCCGTCTTTAATCTTGCCAAAACTCAATGTTTAATATAGATAACTATATAATGCAACTCCGTTCGCGTGATTAAAACACATAAAATTGCTGTACATGTATGTACACATTCTGAAATCCATAATATTATATCCCGTACCGACTTCCTACGGGTAAACTGAAGATTTTATCTCAATATGTTTTGTAAGCAATGAATGATTATATAAATCTTGAACAAAAAAATTAAACGTAGAACGGGTTAAAATTATGTATAATATGTTTTACCTATAAGAAATAAAACAAAAATTGCCGTGCTGCCGTTGCAGTGTAGCGTCAACTATCGGTAAACCCATCGCAATGAAAATTGATATATACACATAAATAGGTAGTTAAGGTAAAAAACTCCAAAACAGAAGCAAGCAAGAAGATGTAGCAAATTCCCAATTTATTACGCGGATAAAATCATGGGATACTTAATTAATAAAAAAATTACCCTACATTTGTATTTTACTAGACCATCTAAAAAAAATTGATTATTTTAATAGATATTTTTTTTTTTATTTCACACTCAAATAAATACAAATAAAAATATAAGAGTTTGTTAAATCGAAAATGTTGCATAAATATTAAATCGAACAATTGTACTTATAAATAAATTACAAATATATCGGGTGAAATTCGATATTCCAAATGGCGACGATTGTCAATTAGTCACGTACAGATTTCGCTTTGGTAACGCCATCTATTGTCAAGATTCAGAAACTCTTTATTCGTTTATAATTAAGGTAACCGAGTTTTAGTTACATTACTTACTTAATTCATTGTAATATTTCGTGGCGACCTTGAAAATACTTTTTTGTCGTTTGTTAAACGATTGGCTGCGCAATCGCCTGTATTGTTACATCAGTCGTTTCTAAGCCGACAGCAGACATTGTATATTTTTATTTATAATAAAAAATTTTTTGAAAGTCAAATATAACTCATTATAGAAGTATTACACATATTGATTGTCAATAAATCTAGAATCGGTGCAAAAAAATAATACGGAGAATCTAATTGCGCGCCTTGTGGGTAACGCTGACCCGTACACCGTGACGGCAAAACGGTATGACGGTCTCTCATGGAGTTACCTCGCCTCTCTGCCACCGTTTTGTATTCCCTTGTGTACGATGCGCGTATACTGTATACTTCATGCATTACGTTAGATATTATAATAATATTCGTTTTATATACTTCATATTTATTAATTATTTTTCCTTACACAATTATAAATTCCTTAAAAAGCCCGTAAAGACAACATTTCCTGTGAGCGTGACTGCGACTTAAATCTTTATTTTTTACTTATACAATACTGATAAATACTGAGATAATTAATTGTGGCCTTTGTATTATTATTTTTTACAATTTTTAATTAGACCATTTAACCTGAATAAACTTTTCCTTGTTCTCATTTTCACGGTTTCTTTTAAAAAGTTAACGAGTTAATCTTTGATAATATCACGTAGAAAAACGGAATTGCTATTCAAAGAGAAATGAAATGTTGAGTCCATATTCAAATATGTACTCAATTTGAATAAGTAACAACTGCAAGTTCCTCTAAGGTGTCCTCTTATTTTGAGGATATTTTTGGAGGATATCCCATCGCGATGCTCGACTGCAAGTTGATAGAAAAACGTGTGGCTGATTATTTTCATATGACACATGCAGTTTACATCAGAATGTTTACTTTAAGCCAGATTAACCGTTTGAAAATCCAGTAATGCCTGGGTTTGAACCTACAATCGTAGGTTAAGCTTTACGTGTTTTAACCACTGGGCCATCTCGGCTCATGTGTAAATAGTTCTTATGTATATATGATTTTGTCTGCGTCCAAACTTAACCTTTAGCACCTGTAGAGCTCCACCGCGACCATACCACTTCGTTTATTGTTGCAGTTAAATAAAACCGCTTCATGAGATTAGTTTCGAGTCTATATTTGTACTAACGATATGTGAGATGAAAGGAAAGTTCACATACACACGCTTACAAACAAACACATACAATATCTTATTAACCATAAAAACAAACATTTTTCAAAGCATATAAAGCTTCAAGATGAACCAACAAACAGCTCTTTGATACTCACAAATAAAATATTCAAATATCAGTAAATTTATATGTCACGTAGTCTATCAATCAAAATACGGAAACAAAATCAAGGATTCAACTCGAGTTTCAACCAATCTTGTTTTCAATCAATACATAAACATTCGCTAACATACCTATGCACTACAACTCCTTTTATTTTTTCACTCGTCTTTTTAAATATATCGTAATATTTCTAGAAATTCTGAATTCGAATTGAAAAATGTACAAATCAATATGTTTATATTTAAAACGTTTAACAATATATAACTAGTTTCGGCCTGCGGCTTCTCCTGTGTATGAGAGGGGAAGCTAGGTATCCTATGTCCTTTTCTGTACTCCTGATTACGTGTAATTATTGATAGTTAAGAGATGAAAGCTTATGCTTTAAATTATATAATATATATTTAAAGTTATATATATATATATATATATATATATATATATATATCTATATATATATATAATTTATATTTAAAGTTATCTTTAAAATTAAAAATATTAGATACGTTCATATAATGATTAACACTTCGTGCCAATTTTACACGTAAAAACGATCACTGTGACCACATTTAAAATGGTTAAATTATATGAAAGTTCCATATTAATATATAAAGAAAAAAAAACATAAGTGAACTTAGCTTAATGTGATTACTTCCACGATTAAAGCGTAGACAATCACAGAAACTACGACAAACATGTCCTTTCAGCTCGTAGTTATAGTTCACACACTTATCACTTACATTACACTTATCACATTCACTATTTTCCGAAACTAAGCAATACAATCTTTCGATAACGAGTCAATAATATTCAGGCAATCAAGCCTACACAGACCACCAATAAAACTAGACCATACCAGTAACAGCTTGTGAATGTCCCATTGCTGGCCTTAGGCATCCTCTCCCTTTTTGAGGAGAAGGTATGGAGCTTATTCCACCACGCTGCTCCAATGCGGGTTGGTGGAATATACATGTGGCAGAATTTCAGTGAAATAAGACACATGCAGGTTTCCACGATGTTTTCCTTCACCGTATAGCAAGAGATGAATTGTAGTTACAAATTAAGCACATGAAAAATCAGTGGTGTTTGCCCGGGTTTGAAACCACGCTAGATTCACGCGTTCTTACCACTAGGCCATCTCGGCTACCATAGCAACTTTTATTATATTACAAATATGTATGTCAAGTTTGGGTATTTTGATATTTTTAATTCGTATTCGTAATGCAACTTATTTATTAGTTTGACGTATGAGTTGAATTAATCACCATATCAAATTCACTGAAACATAAATCCAAATTGATAAACGCATTTTTTATGGGTTTTTTTTTGACATTTCACACATTATGGTGGTAGACGTTAAATACTGAATACGCTAAAATACAATTTTGTAACATGAAATTTGATCAGTGTTTAGAACATATGAATCGTGACTGGTGGTATTTTTCAAATGTTACCATTATTATTGATGAGATTAACTTACGGTCTGAAATGTTCCTTCAAATTTAACTGACAGAAAATAATAGCAAAACAGCATTTTCACGTTTTGCTACAAAAATAATTTAAAAGTAGTAAACAAAATCTATATGATTATAAAAAGACAAAACAAAACAGTTTTCTTCTATGTTCATTAACCGATTTTCTTTTTTTTTGCTATTAACGATCCAAACATAAAAATACATAGAACATGTTTTTCTCAAATTTTCGAAAATGATTTTTGAACACTGGGCGAAGATTAGTAAATATGAGCAATTTATGCTTAAGCACCGCAAGATATACTTAAAAGAATATTAGATACAAAAACAGATGCTATTTACCATTGTTCGTAAATAATAAAGGCACTATATTATATTATAATTATGTATTGTATACGTTCTTTATTTTTTTTTTATAGAATAGGAAGGTGGACGAGCATATGGGCCACCTGATGGTAAGTGGTCACCGAACGCCCTTAGACATTGGCATTGCAAGAAATGTCAACCATCGCTTATAGCCAATGCGCCACCAACCTTGGGAACTAAGATTTTATGTCCCTTGTGCCTGTAATTACACTGGCTCACTCACCCTTCAAACCGGAACACAAAAATATCAAGTATTGCTGTTTTGCGGTAGAATATCTGATGAGTGGGTGGTACCTACCCAGACGGGCTTGCACAAAGCTCTACCACCAGTATAAAGCCCTACCACCAGTATTTAGTATATGTATGAGTATGAATAAGTAAATTGATTAAAAATATTAATTACATGTTACAATATTAATCATAAATAAATGTAATAGTGAAAATTTATTAGACAAGATTAATTAAAAGTACATAATATCACATTTGTTTCGTAATAAAATTTTATTTCAAAGAGGTTTTGATTAAATTTATTAACATGAAAACATATATTTTTTATTTTTTGTCATCGAATACCATACCTTTGTGAATGTTCTCATAACCTTCGTAGACCGTTAAAATATATATAAAATACACGTAAAAACACACGTAACACGTGTAAAACAAGTAACGTTACCATAACAGATGCTATAATCATAAAACACATGAAATCATGATAGCGCCGTTGGAAATGGTATACATAGAATAAAATTTAAACGAAGTCATATACTGTTACGTGAATTTTACAAGTTTCGATACATTTTGGTGATGTAGTTTGATAGCATATTTTGTTTAAATAACAAATGCTTCATTTTTATTGATAAATAACTTGCTTCCGCCCTCAGCTATGAGTGTGAGGAATAAGCATAGTGTCAGTAACTCTTTTGTAGGGCAATGTATACGGTTCTACAACAGGATCCCAAAAAGCGTTCAAAATGCCTCAGTTGCTAAATTTAAAAAATTTGTAAAGGAACGCCTGTGTGCTAAAGGTTATTATACAATTAATGAATTTATGGATGATAGCACACCTTGGGAATGAGACGATCACCGCGTGGCTATTTCTCTTTTTTTTCTGTAACTGGGCGAAGACTACTAAATATAAGTAATTTAAGCTTAAGTACCGCAAGATATACAATTTCTCTTTTTGTCTGTAAACGAAACATAATATATAAAAAAAACCGCTGCTTGGTAAAATATGTGTTAATTAAGTCTGCGTATAAGCTTTCTGTATTCCAAATTTCATACAAATCCATTCATTTGTTTTTGTGTGAAAGAGAAACACAGATCCTAACAATACTACACGTTTGTAATATTAGTAATATAAATGTTAATATATTAAACAGATATTCGGCGTACTCAATCATTTCTTGCCTTGTTTATTATTATAGTTAAATAACCCAATAACTTTTTCATACATTAGTACGTGCACGACGGAGCAAATTTTTTAAATAGGTAGGCGGACTGGCATACTGTTTGTTACAACTACTTGTTTAACCTTAGGAAATGAAACGGGAGCCGGGATGGCCCAGTGGAACTGAACCACTGATTTTGATTTGCTTAATATGGGATTACAATTCCTCTTGTGCTTTACGGTGAAAGAAAACATATTGAGGAAACCTGCATGTGTCTATTTTCACTGAAATTCTGCCATCTGTATTCCACCAACCCGCATTGGAGCAGCGTGATAGAATTAGCTCCAAGCCTTCTCCTCAAAAAGGTAGAGGAGGCCTTAGCCCTGCAGCGGAACATTCACAGGCTATTACCAAATAAAATTAGCTTACTCATCCGTCAAACCGCAACCAACAATAGTTAGCAGTGCTGTTTAACGGTAGAATATGTTATAAGGTACCTACCCAGCCGGGCTCACACAAAGCCCTACGGCAAGTAAGTAACGTATATCGGATAATTATAAATTATTATGTATGTATTTATAATTATATATAATCAGAAAATCAGATAATGTTAATTGTTACGCCTGAAGTAAAATAATATCAATATTTTACAAAAACGTTACATCTCTATTTTAAAATAATTGTGTCGCTTATAAATGCCGTGCATCAAAAATATTAGATTTATATATCAAAAGAATACTATATAAATGAAAGTTTGCGAGTAGCGAATTTAATTTTGTATCTCACGCCCGCTTCAGCAATTCATTTTAATAGTTCAGACTCAATCAAACTTTTCGTTTACAGATTGGAGCATTCATTTTTCATATTAATTGTTGCTGGTTCTCTGTTTAAATGTATTTTTTAAAAACATTCGTATTTTACCAGTTACATATCTGGGTCGTATTGAATATTATGTTGTAATTTTAAGAGAAAATAATTGCAAAAATATGTTCAACTAGACTATACAGAATATTTACAAGTTTTTATTCAACTTTATATTACTTACTTATTAGTAACAAAAACGTACATTTTTTATTAATTAAGTAAGACATGTATTATTCGATATGACGTATATTATGTTTATATATCTGTAATACAAATAATTCAACGTACTGAAGTTACCTGAACCGCCAAATAGACGCTTGCAAAGTTTAATAATTTAGTAACAGCCAAAATTATTTATAATTTTTTATTAATTGACATTTAATTTGTATGAAATATGAAAAGGATATAATGTGCTATTATTAATCTAATATACAATTTTAACTTATATCGAAAACAGTTTTGCTACACAAAGGATTTTTAATGTTTCAGGTGCTTCTGATAGAAGCAGGCCCTGAAGAGCCAGATGTTACAATGGTACCTGCTTTTCCCCCAGTTCTTGGGAGATCCAGTATCGACTGGAACTACAGGACACAGCCAGAAAAACTAACGTGCAGATCCATCAGAGGTCACACGTGCGCTTGGACAAGGTATTGTATGATTTTAGTTGAGTTACTTATTAGTATCTTCGATAGATATTAATATATTATTGATGTAAAAATGACGATAGAAGATAAAGAAGGAAGCTAAATTTTCTTATTCATATTTTAAATAGTTACCAACTTATTTTAAATATCAATAAATTGATAATAAAGCTGACTTTGTAACTTAAAAAGTGTTAATCACTCCTAAAAATGTATTCTTATACGAAAACTCACAAAATAATACGTAGTTTCACTAAACGCTCTTTAAGGACTTTGTTTAAGCCAAATATATTTGCACCTTTTCATAGTAACGAAAAGGGCCCATTTAGGTCTAGGGTCGGTGGAGATAAATCACGAGCTCACGATTGCTACAACTCAGCGGTCGAGTAATGGCTTTTCTTAAGCCGTAAACTATACAGAATTCATGAAAGGGACAACGGGATTAGATGACAAGTGAATACTAAAATGGAATATTTGGAAAATTTATTTAAGAACATTAAAAAATAATTATACCGAAATTAAATCCAAATTTGATTTTTGGATACTAGTAGAAATTGTTACTCTCACTGTTACAAATACTGATATTCCATTTGGAATAAGATACATAATATCTTATGAATTCGAATCTATGTATGTAAGCTATCTATTTCTACGTCATCGCAACTAAATCGTTAAGGCTTACTGTACGAGAAAAAAACACGCGGACAGAGTTAGGAACCAGCAAATTTCTTAATAAACTAAAGTAGATGCAGCTTCTGTAAAACTATTTTGGTACAATAAATAAATAAGGCAGAGACAATTTTCGAAATATTTAATATTTTTAAACGTGTTTTACAGAGGCAAGACTATGGGAGGATCCAGCGCAGTCAACTACTTAGTGTATATGAGAGGAAATAAACGTGACTATGATAATTGGGCAGAACTCGGCAATCAAGGATGGAGCTATCGAGAAGTAAAATTCATTTTTTTTAATAGAATAGATTATTTTCTTTTATAGCATATAATTATTTACTTACACAAGTGCAAAATAATTTAGTGGCATATGAAGAGTAAGTGAGAGAAATAATAGTGTGATTTAAATTTATCGCAACAATATCGCTATTTATCGACGACGATTCACTTAGCTCATTACGCATAAAAATGCGTTTTCATTGGAAATTTATTGGATTTTATAAGATTGGCTTTATAACTTTACAAATTGTTTTCCCTTTTGCAGGTCTTACCATACTTCAAAAAATCTGAAAATAATCGAGATATTGAATCTCACGATAAATATTATCATTCAGTTGGTGGACCATTGAACGTGGAAAGATTTTCTTATGTCGATGTAAGCACAATGATGTTAGTTGAAGCTTTTAGAGAAAAAGGTTTGCCAATAAAAGATTTGACAAAGGAAGATAATATAGGAACTGACATAGGATTATCTACTTCTAAAGATGGACGAAGAATGTCGACAAATATTGCATTCATAAAACCCATACGAGATGTCAGACCTAATTTACATATTGAAGTAAATGCTTTTGTTACTAAAATAATAATAGACCCTCATACAAAGACAGCTAAGGGCATAACTTATTTCAAAAATGGCATTGAGTATAATGTGTATGCTAAAAAGGAAGTTATTGTCAGTAGCGGTGCAATAAATTCCCCAAAAATACTTATGCTCTCGGGTATCGGTCCTAAGCATCATCTTGAAAGTCTAAATATACCCGTGCTAGCTGATTTGAATGTTGGACATAATTTGCAAGATCATGTAACCACTGAAGCTTTGATTATGTCTCTTTCAAACAAAACTTCAACATTAGTAAATGATCATGAATTATTAAATGAGGTATATAAATACAAACAACAACATCCAAAAAAACATGGACCCTTAGCAACAACTAGTACTTTAAATGGCATAGCTTTCATTAAAACGAAATATCAATATGAAAATGTACCAGATATTCAATTCCATTTTGATGGAAGAAACGTTGAAGAATTCTATTCAGATCCTACAACATATATAGCAACGAATACATTACCTCTATCTTTCTATAATGGACTTGCAGCAAGACCTCTTTTACTCGTCCCAAAAAGCAAAGGCTTCATTTTGTTGAACCATACTGATCCAATTTTTGGCCCGCCATTAATATATCCAAGATATTTCACCGTTAAAGAGGATTTAGATGTATTAATAGAAGGTTTGCGATATGCCATTAGTTTAGAGGATACAGATGCATTTAAGCAGAGTGGTGCAAGTTTCGTTAAAATACCAGTACAAAGCTGTACAGAGTACATTTGGGGGACATATGACTATTTAGCATGTTTGCTTATAGAATATACCGGAACAATTTATCATCCAGTGGGTACATGCAAAATGGGTCCTGAATGGGACACCGATGCAGTTGTTGATCCGAAATTGCGCGTATATGGTATTAAAAAACTAAGAGTGATCGACTCATCTATAATGCCAGTCATAACCAGGGGTAACACGAACGCGCCTACAATTATGATAGCAGAAAAAGCATCAGATATAATCAAAAGAGATTGGTTATCATAATTAAAGGAGTAAAATAAACGTAGAAAAATTGTAAATAATATAAGATAAATTAATTATTTAATAACCGTTTACATATACATAACATGGTGAAAAACGGTATTGAAATGTGCTAATATTTCCTTGTATTATATTTGTTATATAAAAAAATACATTTTGATTCCTTTTTCATAATAACTTAAACAACGTCAACTACATTTTTTTTTAATTCTTCGAAATTCAAATGTAATTAAGGATGCGCTTGTATGACGGTATAGTGTTATAATGGTATCCAAATCTTAATTAACATATTACATTCCATTTTTTATGTTCAGTACTGCCTAAGATATCACATTTTAATATTTTATTAGAATTATATTAATTAATTATTATTATTAGTATTATATTTGGTTATTTTTTTATTACTATAATTACATTTAGTATCTGTGGCTGAAAAATAACATTGACCAACCTTTATCGCAGCATACAAATATTGTACAAAATAAATGTTTCGTTAAAAAATATTGTTTTATTTTAGTTCATTTTTTCACAAATTGGTATTCGATGACAATTTGCTATAGCTATTTCTATTTGATTTTTTTTCCAATATATTGTTATGGTGTTTTATTTCTTTTTATTCATTAATTATTTATTAAACACAGCAAACAATTAAACCAATATATTTGCAATATAAAATATATTAAATTATTGTTTATATTACTACGCTTGGTTTCAAATTTTTTTAAAAGTGACACCATTTTAGTTGGCTATTCTCTCATTCAATTCATATATAGTTTTTAATTTCGAACGCGTTCTTTTTATGTCAGAATTTAAAATAACAAAAATTGACAGTTACTAGGTTTTTAAATTTGGCACTGAAATACTACAGGGGCTTAAATAAATTTAATTAAATTGTGAAACATGTAACAAAAGTGTTGACCTAATTTGACTCAAATCTGTGTCAGCTCTTAAAAATTCGTTCAAATATTTTTTTTGTAAATAAAAACGTAACTAGAACAATATTACATTTTAATAAAGCTAAAAAATAATAACACAGATTATACAAAAATGTCATGTGAATGACACACCCATGATCTACTGGCATGGATGTTGATTTGATTACACTCGCAAACGTCTTATAAATAAAAAATATCTAATGTTACATTGTGTAAGGGTCAAGCTTTTCACAATAATTTGGCACAGCAAGGCCAACCACCATATAATTGGTGGAGATAAATTGGAAACAGCAATATTTGGACATAGCATCTTAATTCCCGAGGTTGGTAGCGCATTGGCGATATTAATGATTCTTATTTCTTGCAGTGGATATGGGTGATGGTTACCAACAAACTCATTTGCTCATCTGTGTAATTTTTAGTAATTAAACAATACTTACTTATATTCATTTATAGGTATTAATACACAGCGGATACTCGATTCCGTCCTACAACATAACATCACATTGGGCCACCTGATGTTAAGTGGACACCAAACGCCCTTAGACATTGGCATTGTAAGAAATGTCAACCATCGCTTATAGCCGATGCGCCACCAACCTTGGGAACTAAGATTTTATGTCCCTTGTGCCTGTAATTACACTGGCTCACTCACCCTTCAAACCGAAACACAACAATATCAAGTATTGCTGTTTTGCGGTAGAATATCTGATGAGTGGATGGTACCTACCCAGACGAGCTTGCACAAAGCCCTACCACCAGGTAAATTATTGCAGTTATTGCAATTTAATTATTAAGTATTTATATGTTGTCAATTTAGGGTCCGTTCACACAGACCGGCTCGGAGAGCATCGGCCTGCTTTTTTCTTTTCACACAGACCGGGTCGTATACGCTTGGAATTGGCCGGAGCGGAGCCGCCAACTATTTCACATCGACCGGCTGGAAGAGATCTGAAAGCGGGTGCGAGCGAGAAAGAGCACGCAAGCGGAGCCGGTCGGCTCCTTTTATTACTTCACACGAAGCGCGTTCAGGCATTTTTAATGACAAAAAAGGTGCAAATGCAAAAATAAACTTTACTACAATCACTCAAAACACTGTTTCCAACGTGATAAAAATCTGCTCTCCTCTCCGAGCCGGTCTGTGTGAACGGACCCTTATGGTATGGTATCTCAACCTTTCTTTCCACTATACTCTACCGGTACGGTTACGGTACACGGGCTAACTGAGAATTCGAGCGCTAGATGACTTACTGATATAAATACTATCACTTACAATATATATTGACGAGCCGGTTGGCGTGGTTGGTAGACACTTGCCTTTTCACGCCGAAGGTTGTGGGTTCGATTCCCACCTAGGACAGACATTTGTGTGCATGAACATGTCTGTTTGTCCTGAGTCTGGGTGTAATTTTCTATATAAGTATGTATTTACAAAAGAAAAGTAGTATATGTAGTATATCAGTTATCTGGTTTCCATAGCACAAGCTTTATACAAGCTTAATTTGGGATCAGATGGCCGTGTGTGAAAAATGTCCCAGGATATTATTATATCGCTTGAGTTGAAGGAAATCCGTCCAATAACGAGTATGGCAAATTTCAATTAATTGGTTGAGTAGTTAAGAGGCGAACACGTAACAAACAAACAAACTCACAATGGTATTTATAATATTAATATTTACGTATAAAGAAATATCTAAAAAGTAATTATTCAAACTGAATACTTTCATAATGTTGAAATATTTTTTAAATTGTTTGACAAAATATGCTTGAATTTTGAAATAATATAAACCAACAAAAATGTTTTTAAATTACTTGTTTGCACAATTCATAGTCAGTTTGATATCCTATAGTGGTTTTATTCACTCAATCAATCAATCAATTTTATTTTACAATTACAATTTTAATTACACGTGCGTTATTTAACTCGTTGGGGATTAAAAAAATCCCCTTTCATATTTAATATTATAATAGTGAAGTAAAAATTAACACCCGTTAAATACATACATATATATATAAGTATATTATCTTAATTGTTAACATTTATCAGTGTGATAAAAATTAACGAAGAAGAATTTTCCCTGCTACGCTATTTTTTTGCGGATACGTTCAGCAGATTTCGTATTTTTAATTGAACCTTCAAAATATCACGTTACGATATTCATCTTCAAAATGCCCGGGTTAAATTTTTTTATCAAGGAACGCTTGTTTGGATATTTTACAATTAGTGAGTTTATGGATGATAACACACTTTGAGAATGAAATAATCGCCTCTTTTTTTACTGAAAATTTGTAAACAATTACAAGACATGATAATGAAAAACGCTGAATTTCTTTCGCCAGTTCTTCTCAGGTCAGGTTATATCTTTTCCAAACTGGTGGTCGTTTCTAATTTAACTGTATGCTAACTGTAACTGTAACAGCGTATGAATATCCCACTGCTGGGCTAAGGCCTCCTCTCCCTTTTTGAGGAGAAGGTTTGGAGCTTATTCCACCACGATGCTCCTATGCGAGTTAGTGGAACACACATGTGGCAAAATTCCAGTGTAATTAGACATATTCAGGTTTCCTCACGATGTTTTCCTTCACCGTCAAGCACGAGATGAATTTGATTGATCTAATAAAAGTGTCCTTATAATCAAAATTTTCAATGAACTAAACATATATAATTGTAGTACGTGCACACAGGTGTTTCTATTCCCTTACTATTAATTATTATTTTTAATGGCGGGTAATCCAACATGACCGGAGAGATATGAGGTACAAGATCAACAGTTTTACGTGCGATCGCAGCGAGTCTAACGATATCTTAAGTAAACGGTTTCATGATTTTTAAACAAAAATTCTTAGTATTGTTGTGTTCCGGTTTGAAGGGTGAGTGTGTAACTACAGGCACAAGGAACCTAAAATTTCGTTTCCCAAGGTTGGTGATGGTGATGTAAGAAAATAATATTTCTTACACCGCCAATGTCTATGGACGGTGGAGATCAGTTGCCATCACGTGGCATGGCGTGCATATCACACCCGCCTACCAAGATGTGTTGTTCGTGCTTTTATGTATCTTTCTATTTTCTATTGTTTGGTATTGATCGACGACATAAGCCCTGAACCATCATCACAATAAAAGCTAGCCGAGGCTGTTAATATAATTATTAGCAAATAAAGCTAAGTTCACGTCACTGTGTCAAGGTCGATTGTTTGCAATTTCGAAAACAATAATAAAAAATGACACAATTTCAACATCTCACTTTCGACTTAGTGGATTATATTTTTTATCCGGAAACAGTATAATGGTGTCATAACATAAAAAAAATCTTTAATGAATTAAACCTTTACAGTATTGACGTTGGTGACAGCTGACGACGACGATGACGATGAAAGTGACAGTTTACTTGTTTGATTTTGTTTTAAGAAAAACTCCAAACGATGATATTAAAATAAATTAAAACAAGAACATTTGCAATATTTATGGAACAAGTATCGATCACTTGGGAATTTTTGAATAGGTAGACCGACGGACTTTCTCACCTGATTTCAAGTGGTTACCACTGTTCATAGATATTGAGCATCGCCACCAACCTTACCTGTAGTTACACTGCCTCTTTATCCTTCAAACTGGAACACAATAATACTATTATTGCTGTTTGGCGGTGGGTAGTACCTGCCCAGACGGGCTTGTACAAGGCCCTACCACCTACTTAAAATTTATATACAATCTTCTCTTAAAT
Source organism: Nymphalis io (assembly GCF_905147045.1). Lineage (NCBI taxonomy): Eukaryota > Metazoa > Arthropoda > Insecta > Lepidoptera > Nymphalidae > Nymphalis > Nymphalis io. The sequence continues at coordinate 6,557,595 of NC_065910.1, read as the reverse complement.
TTCAGATTCAAGAGACATAATGAAGATTGCTCATTGTGACCGAGATTTACAAATTAAATAAATTTTGACAATTAACTATTATTAGTTTAACTATTCAAAGTCACTTGCTTGTTACATAAATAGGTCATTACATAGCTGATTAGACGCTTGAGTAAACATAGCACCTGCTGTTTCTGTCATCAAATGTTTTTAAAAGTTTTATCAATACTTCTTCAATGACAAATTAATAAAAAAGAGACTAAGAAACTTTTTTGCACAATCGAAGAACATTCCAACATTTAATTTGTTGAATTTGTCTGAGATGTCATTTGATCGGAATAATTGATAAGATGAACATCGAAAACAATTAATTATTGTATATATTCTGCCGGGATAAATAACCGAGTTAAAATGACGGTTAAGCCAGTGAGTGAGATACGTACGAACAGATAGCGTGATCAAATTTGCGTTTCGGTAAACTACTACAACTATAAATAAATGTTTATTTGAAAAAAGTGATTGATGCAAATATGTCGTCTTGGGTACCATTGAATTTGAGTAACATTTGTTTAGAAAAACAAGCTCCATTATCACAATGCTCTTCAACAGGATTCATGTTTTTGGCATTAGTGATGAAACTTTTTGGTGGTGTCTCATACAGTGTCCCGTGGGAAAAGAATACATATTCATTAATTTCATTGGAATCCGAATTATCCCAAAGAAATTTGGATACGACTTTCGATCGTTTTGATTCTAAATATCCGTTTTCTGGGAAAAGTGATATAAATTTTACGAATATTTCTCCAATAACGTCTTCCGAAAATTATTTTCTGGATTATATCTCTTCAAAACACTTAATTTATGGACCAAGTAAATTTAAAAAATCTAGATATTTTGATGGTGAAAGTTCGGATATACAGAGAAATACGTTGCGGATAGCAAATAAAAAAGCCGTTAAGAGAAGAAATAGGAAGAAAATTAAAGAATACGATTTCATTATTGTTGGTGCTGGATCAGCTGGATGCGTTGTAGCTAACCGCTTATCAGAAATAAAGGAATGGAAAGTAAGTCAACATAAGTTATAACATTAACTAACTTGCTGACGTTATTTAGCGGAGGATTAGTGAAACAACTCTGTGTCTTTTCTTTCGAATACCAAATCGATAATGACAGAAAGAGTGCTTACATAAACAGCTGCTTAGCAACGTTTATGAGTATAACATCGTTAATTTCTGACTTCGCAAAGTTAATAATTTCAACCTGGGACATGGTAGTTGAATCTATATTTCGCAGATATTTTTAGTTACGTCAATTAATTAATTTGAATATTATGTTAATTCATTAATTAATACTGAAAAAGATAAAATAGACGATAAAAAGTGCCGAGATATTCTTTGTTAATTTTGACCGGGATAATATATAAATTGAAATCTTCTCGGTCGTGAACCTGTATTTTGAAAAAAATGGTAGCTGTAACATACTTTACTTTATACTTTATTGTACACCAGAAAGAGAAAAAAAATACAAAATATAGATACAGCCTTTACTATGCCTTTAATATGATCTTACAATTCAAATGGTGCCTATTCGAATAAAGAATGTTTTGATTTGATATTTGAAAAAATGTAGGTATGCTATAGTATGAAAAATCAATAATTTTATTAATAACTAGCGATACCTCTTTGCTTTGAACGGGTAGTAGTTATGGTTAATATATCAAATGTGTTGTTAGTTTGCTTATTCTCATTATTATCCACATTTTGGAGATTAGCGTGTATATATAGTCAGACAGAAATTAAAACAAAATGTTTTTTTGTTCTTTATTACATTTCTTTTATCGCTTACACAGTTTTTGATTTGATAAATTTAATCAATGTATACGCATTCGGTTTCTAATGCTCGATTATATGTATAATTGTACATAAAAAAAATATGGAAATTATTTTATTCATATACAAAGGTACATTTTAAGCTGGGTGGTACTAGCAGGGGTACTGCTTACTGCTAAGTATACGTGGTGAACGCCCGTGTTGCTGGATATCTCGCTCATGAAGACAAAATAGTGTTTTTAAATAAAACGTAAAAACATACAAAATTGAGTCACAAAAAATGTAATTTAAAAATGTAATGTATAAAAAAATATACGTATAAATAACGCAAATATAATTTCTTGCTTGCAGTAGAAAGTCTTGAAGTCCAGCCATTTTTTTTATTACGGAAGTTCTTGTATTGCATCCAAATTATAAGTTATGATTTTGACTTACATATCTAAACGTTTTAACGATTGTTGTGTGTGCTTAAAATGTGTGAGATATGTACACACATATTTGGAGGATAACAGATACTAAAATTTAAAACTATTTTCATTCGATGAAATACATTTTTTTAAATCCAACTCCCGTTAAAACCAGCGGATAAAATCCATCGGAAAAAATCCGAATTACAATCCAACAGGGAATAAGCGGTGAAGTAACCTCCCAAAAAAGGACATGGTGATCAATATCGAAACACTAAAACTATATGAAACAGACATTTATAATTGTTGCCGAGAAACAGTTAATTATAATATAAATGAATACAGAACATGGTTCATTTATTTCTTGACATTCCAATTCAGTTTTTTTTGTTTTTTTAATTGTTATTTTATCACAACGGCCATGAAATAACAAGCCCAGTGATGCAATGAAAATGAATTTAATTCGGCATTTTTTATTTGGTGCAATGTTGTCTATGTAGGTAATATATCATCATAAGTGTAAGTGTATTCGGAATATTGGTAAACAGTGTGTTAAGCATACAAAAATTATAATCGATCTTTATTAAATGTAACAAAATAGTAATGAGTTACTAAATAAATCATTCACAAAATAAATAAATTTTTGGACATAAAATTACAACGTTTCTCCTTAAAAATAGTACAGAAAAAATCAAAGAACAGAAAAAATCTATGATACAATCTCTTCATATAATGATTTCGTTATTTAAGGCAGTCTCTAATAAGATTATAAAGAAAATCAACATTTTACATAAAGCTATTTTAATATGCATCCACATAACTTTTATATTATAATTTTCATTATTTCAAATTATTTCTGAACCTATCTGACTTTCCTTAGAAGTTCTTAATTTAAATCTTATTAAATTGTGTAAAAATAAATGATATACCGACTAAGCTCAGCGTGGGCTTCTAAAGGTCAAAGGTCGAATAAAGCCAATTAATGCTTATAACATTAATAGCAATAAAATGTTTATATATTTATGTATATTTAGCGTCCAAAATTGAAACCGATTGATGAAAATAACTCACTGAATTACTCATAACAATTCAAATAACACATTTCAAAACAATCAACAAAAGTCGCGCCAATAATGAATCAATTACTTTACCTTTCGTTCCATCAACTTCTCCGAACTTTACTAGAATATATATGCATTTTCCCAGCGATACGTTTGTCTAATAATAGTAAATAATAATTATTATAATTATTTATCTGGTTTTGCTCAAAAGAATAACACTTTGAACAGGTCAAAGGGATAATTGGAGGGTACTATGACCTACCTGAAATAAACGCATAAAATAAACATTGGCAAATCCTTTCTTCATACTTTCTTAGCTTAGCTTAAGCTATTATAAATAATACATAAATTCATTTCATATGATAGATAAAAAATACAATTTTCTCCTGACCAATTCTGGCCACAGCCACTCTCAACTGAACTTCTCTCAATCGCATAATCCGATGGGACCGCAATTCGACATGACGAAAGAATTCAGTTCACATTCAACTCTAGAATCCAAGCTGCCACTTGTAGAAGTGGAACGAGATCCCGCGACAGTAAGCCCTAATAACTTTTTTATTGGCCCGACCTTGATTTTGAACCCAGGACTGCCTTATATCTAGCCACTTTACCAACTAGGTAGTCAAATAGACTAGATGTAATTTATAGGATTAAATTTAATAAGAACATATAAAACTAAGACATTAAAACTAGCCATTGAACAACAATATACAATATGTAAAGAGTAGTATAAAGTTTTAGGACTGTTGCAATCGGAACAAGTTTCTGTTAGATCTCGGAAAGTTTTACTATTAATTGAGAAACTATTAAAGCAAAATAGACCAATATTGAAAATAACTAAACTACCTCGAAGTTGCAACGTTCCTATTTGCAGCTAACGAAGTAAATACAAATTTTGCTATAGCTGTATACCTTATATGAGTATCCTTTCTTTGAATTAGGACTAACTTCTCCATAAATAAGAAATAACTAGTAAAAAAATTAAAACTTTCTTTATTAAGGGTCTTGCAGTAACAGCCTGTTAATGTCCCACTGCTGGGCTAAGGCCTCCTCTCCCTTTTGAGGAGAAGGTTTGGAGCTTATTCCACCACGCTGCTCCAATGCGGGTTGGTAGAATACACATGTGGCAGAATTTCAATGAAATTAGACACATGCAGGTTTCCTCACGATGTTTTCCTTCACCGTTAAGCACGAGATGAATTATAAACACAAATTAAGCACATGAAAATTCAGTGGTGCTTGCCCGGGTTTGAACCCACGATCATCGGTTAAGATTTACGCGTTCTTACCACTGGGCCATCTCGGCTTCTCGGATTTGCTAATAGCTCTGCTATATTATGTATTACAAACAATTCTTCATTAATATATATTTATTTACAATACAATCATATTTCGTTAATTATTTATATGTATTTTAATTTTACGTCCAACTTTCAAATTTAAATTTTCAAAGGGTCTTGCAGCATTTTAAAATAATAGCTCTGTTTGAATTAAACCTTATTATTATAACTTATTATGAATTCTTAGGTTATGATTAATTTTGAATTTTTAGATACTACTTTTAGAAGCTGGAGGTGAAGAACCCGATGTTACAAGTGTTCCCGCATTTGCAACAGCATTAGGAAGGTCCAACATCGATTGGAAGTACACGACTCAACCGGAAAAATTAACCTGTCGCTCTTTGCAGGGTCAGACTTGTACTTGGACAAGGTAAATATTTTTTTATTTTAAATTAAAAATATGAATAATACTGTGTTTATAAATAATACACAATATTTTATTTAAACTTAAAAATATAAATAATACTTTTGACACAACATAATACTCGACTATACAATAGCCACTAGACCCACAAGGCTCTATAATATATTTACTTTACATATGACATGTATGGTATGTATTTATAAAACAAAACTAACATTTTTTAAATTCTTTGTAGTGGTAAAACTATGGGAGGCTCCAGTGCAATCAACTATTTAGTCTATATGAGAGGAAATAGATATGATTACAATAACTGGGCTGAAATGGGTAATTACGGCTGGACCTACAATGAGGTTAATTATACGTTTTACTATTCGTCGTCTGTTTTTTCTTTTTTTATATTAATTTGTGTCATATCTCGATTTTAGGTCCTACCCTATTTCAAGAAATCTGAAAATAACCGTGATAAGAAATCCAAGGACACATATTATCATTCAGTCGATGGACCACTGAATGTTGAAAGATTTTCTTTCACTGACATAAATACAGTTATGCTTGTAGCCGCTTTCAAAGAAAAAGGCCTACCCGTAAAAGACTTAAATGAGGAAAATAATTTCGGAACAGACATAGGGCTTTCAACGTCTAAAGACGGCCGTAGAGTATCAACCAACGTTGCTTTTATCAAACCAATTCGAAATGAACGTAAAAATTTACATATAATCACGAATGCACAGGTTACGAAAATCAATATAGATCCTAAAACGAAAGTAGCTATTGGAGTTACTTATTATAAAAATGGAGTATATTATAAGGTAGTTGCGAAGAAAGAAGTAATTGTAAGTGGTGGTTCATTGAATTCTCCAAAACTACTGATGCTATCTGGAATAGGGCCAAAACATGAACTAAAAAGCTTAGATATACCCATTCTCTCAGATTTAAGCGTTGGTCAAAACCTACAAGATCATGTCACAACAAACGCACTTATTATGTCTATTTCAAATAAAACATCAACATTAGTTAGTACTCCGAAAATTATAAATAAAATTCGTAAATATTATAAGCAAAAATTCATAAAAACTGGACCAATCAGTTCTACAAATCTTCTTAATAGTATTGCATTTATTAAAACTAAGTATGCTAAAGATAACGTGCCCGATATTCAAATTCATTTTAATGGCCGGAATGTACAAGACTTCTACTTGGATCCCACGACTTATTTGGCGACTGACTTTCTTCCTCTACCCTTTTACAATGGCATTGGTGCTAGACCACTTTTACTTGTACCAAAAAGTAAAGGATATCTTCTATTAAATAAGACGGACCCCGTTCACGGGCAACCTTTGATATATTCAAGATTTTTCACAATCAAAGAGGATGTTGATGTATTAGTTGAAGGTATGCGATATGTTGTTAGTTTAGAAAAAACAAAAGCTTTCAAATATATCGGTGCGAGGTTTGTTAGAGAACCAGTAAAAGGATGTAAGCAACATATTTGGGGTACCTATGATTACTTTGCTTGTTTACTTACTGAATATACTACAACTATATTCCATCCTGTAGGAACGTGTAAAATGGGACCAGCCTGGGATAAAAATGCAGTCGTTGATCCCAGATTGAAAGTATATGGGATTCATAATTTAAGAGTAGTCGACGCATCAATAATGCCAGTTATCGTAAGAGGGAATACTAATGCCCCGACAATTATGATTGGTGAAAAAGCATCAGATATGATAAAAGAAGATTGGTTATAACCATAATAGCATAATAATACATAATAGCTCAATATATTTACAAAATGTGAAGTATATTAACACGAAAAATCAAGAGTAAGTTTTCACCACAAGTGTGTTCTCATTAGTAAAAATACTTGACGATATGTTGAAGAAATATCATCATACATCAGCTACAAAACAAAAGGACACTTTGAATATTTCGAATCCTACATCTATTGTGAGAAGAGAGTAAAACAAGAAAGTTTCAAACAAAGACCAACGGAATAATTTCTCCGGCTGAATCATCTCGAAGGAATACGAAGACATTATGTAAATGTGGCCATTAAAATAAAAATAGAAAAGCTTTAATATTTCACACTTTCTATAAACGTACAAATTGTAATACAAACAGAAAAGTTTTGTTCGACTTAATATAAATTAACTGACAAAGAACATTTAAATCGGATTTAAAATTAACATTAATTTTATAGAACATCTAAATGTTGTAATTATTTTAGGTAAAATTAATTATATATAATATTGTTTTTTTATTAAGAACAAATTTTTAATAACAATAACTCAATTTTTTAGTTAGACTTATTTTCTATGTTAGTAATTTAAAAAATAAAACAAAAGCTTATACTACGTGGTCTTATTACTAATATTATGCTGGTCATTGCAAAGTTCTGTAATTAGAAATAGCACAACAATGATTTTAGTAAGTGCAGTCCAGTTCGGAGATGCTGTTGGTACTGTCCCACAGCCTACTCATCAGAGATCCACATTACGCATTGTAGAAGTCAATTCATGCTGTATTACATTTGTTGTACCGCACAAATATAGCAATGTAAGATTTTAAAGAGTATTTTGCCTCTAATTTTCACGAGTAGAAGTTATAAACGAGGTGACATGAACAACGCGTAAACCTACCCGCAATATCCTATACCCTTTACATTTAGATTTGATACGGATTAAAATATAGGATTTAAAAAAAAAAAAACTTTGTGTATATTTTTGTGTTCACAGAGTAGTAGAAATATATTTGATGTGAACTGCTACGGTTGTTGCTTTCGTATTTTATTTTTAAATGTATATTTGTGGAGCACACGCAGATATTTATAAAATTTACGTCAATGGGTTAATAGCTGTAGCTTTTATTTCATGGTTTTGCAAATATTTCAATATAGGAATTCTGCAGTACAAATACATTCTTTATTTTATTTTATTTTTTAAATTCGCATTATATATTTTAATTAGAAATTCGAACTACTTTGATATTAAAACGAAACCGATGTTATATTGTAGCGTCTGCCTGGATTTTAGCCGCGATTATAGGATAAGTTTCACGCGTTCTAACCCGTATAACTTTCTATTATTTAGGGGGTGTTTTCCAAGAATATATTTATTGATATATAATATTTACTTCTATTTATTAGCTTGTTTTAAGTATTGATTAATGGTATTTTATTTATTATTACAGCACCACCTACCTCATATCCTATGAGTTATTACTTACACTGTTGGTTGCCTGGAAATGATCGCTATGTAGCGATAAGGTCGCCAAAACTGTATGCTACTTTTATTAAGGGTGTATTCTGTTTTGTACTTTTTTTGATCTTTGTGGTGTACAATAAAGTACAATTAGATACTATTACAACTACACAAAGTTTTTATTTTAAGCCATACTAATTTGGACAATGCACAACTTAACATCAAACATCACAGCTGCTGATGCAACAATAGCGAACATAAGTTTAGTAATAATCAAAGTTTCAGTAAAATTAACTAATATTTCGTGTAAAATATTGACAAAATATAACAAGACATCAAAAACTTGATACAACATATGACTTTTAGGTTGCAACTGGTATGACAGATTTCACAATGAAATATAATTAGATAACCTTAACATTTTTCAGATAAAAAAGGCTTTTATTTATCTAAAATATTAATTATCTCTTAATAATTAATTAAAATATATTCCAATTATTAGATATTGAAATAATGAATTTCGCTTATTATCATTATTTCTATTATAATGCTGTGAATACACTATATGAATATAGTCAAACCAAATAAGAAAAAACGTGCTCTAATGACCTGCGTCACGATATTACGTCACGTGCGTCAGACGATGCGATCAGTACAGCATTCAGTCAAATAATAAAAATTAATACCATTTTTTGCAGTCGCAGTTAAAAGCCAAATAAAATGTTACACCATTCTAATGAACCTATAAGAATAATATCTTAGCTACCTTAAAAACTTTACGATTGTAATAATATATCTATGAATAAATAAATAAATACGTTATGACATATCGGATGTCTTTTTCTGGCACCAGTAATTTAAGATTGGAAAACAGAAGACAAAAAATAGCATTAGTAAAGTGGTAGTGTTATATAATATATAACTTTTTAAGCTGAGCGGATAATTATAAACGCTGTTGTAATGGCTCTAATCAAGACCCATCTGCCGTTGCTATACACCCATTATATGCCTCCATAAACCGCTGAAACGCAAACAATCCGAACCAAGACTTTGTCCTTGCACTAAAATCACCGCAAGTGTGTCTTTCTCTTTCAAATCGAAAACACGTGAAAGAGATGCGCAATGAAACCTAAGTAAACAGGAGCAAAATTTTCAGATAATCTTCTGTTAAGTCTGTCAAAGTGCAATATTGCAAGAAATATTTCTTTTATGTTGTATTTTACAATCTTCCAAATTCTTATATTTGGTTTTTTGTCACTATTTGACTTCACTGACCCATTTTAAACACCTTTTCTTAGTAAGACATTGCGAGATCAATAACTACAGAATATAAAAGAAACATTCATCTTATCTTGCGTTTTAGAGTTTTTGGATGTATATAAGACATTAATTTATTCAAAGACGATTAATTTATCGTGTTTATTACACTTCCTAGGCCCAGCCTTTAAGAAATTTTATTTATTGATCCAACAAGGCATTTAAACTCGGGGTATTTTTTACTACAAAGATACCAAAGCATAGCAAATATTCATCCTCCACATATAGGTTTTCTCACGATGTTTTCCTTTATCGCCGAGATGAATTATAAACACAGATTAAGTAAATGAAAATTCAGTTTGCTTGAGTGCAACTCCGTATCATCGGTTAAGATTTACGTCTTCTAACCATTGAGCCATCACTACTAAAAATATTTACATATAATTAATATATATCCATGAAAATATTTAATTAAAGCGTTTGGCTTACTTAATTAAATTAAAGAAGCCAAAGAAAATTCCAAGCTTTGTAATGAAGATTATGAAAATACTGTAATCAGAAGTAGACATTATGGTAAAATATTCAATTTACTTTAAAAACTTATTTTGAATCATTTAAAAAAAAAATCTAATATGATACAATAAACCGCTTTGTCATACAAAAAAGTTTTCTGGTAACTTAAGACATAATGATTAGAACCACACATCGGCTCTTGGTTATTAATATACAGCTTAAAATATGAATGAATATTTTAAAATGATTTCATTTTCTTGGTCAGATTTGTTTAGTAAAAACTGTTACAAGTAAATAGAAATGTAGAAAAAAATACGAAACTACCGCCTTTTCAAAATGTCAATCAAAAACAAAATACTTTATTCATACATACAAAATATTTTACATGGAAACATTACACTTACTTATATTATATTACAAAGATGTGATTGTATTACAAAGATGAGTAGTAGTTAATACATATATATATGTACTAACTCATAACCAAGCATTTTATTGCCGTGCAATATCGCTTTTAAATTTTAGAATTCTAAATCCGTCTTCTATAAAATAATTTTTCCTATTTATTTTTTATGTACTAATTTATTAGTGCCTGCGCTTGAGGCATGAAACTATTTACCGCAAAACGGAAATATTTGTAAGAAGCACGCGAATAAAAGTTGCAATTTTTTTAATCATACGGCTTATTCCCAAACGTCTTTCATATTCGGAGAGTTTTTTATGCTACATAAAGCTGTATTTGAAAAACAGTTTTCTAATTTTAACAAACATAATCAAATTGATGAAAAATATTAACAGAGTAACTAAAACTAAACAATTTTATTAAGGATCTCAGGAAAAGATACAACAGATATGCTATTTAAAGATTCCATCCATACCATCTCGATGTCTGGAAATCCACAACAGCGTGATTGAGGTAATTTTCAACTACTCTGTAACACACGCTTTTTCCGGCGATTTTTCCAAACTGATAAGAATAAAAGTGCCTAGTAATTCCCGAACGCTAACGCACCGGCATGTCCTCTGGTGTTGAAGGTGTTTATGGGCGGTGGTAACTTTTTTCCACCAGGTGATCTTATAAGTAAATTTGTAACCCTCTTACGTAAAAATATACTTTTATATAAAAAAAAATTAAACTAGGTAATTATTATGTAAACGTACTAAAACAAGCCATAGTAATTACCGTCAACATAGAATTCTCCTTTCATTTCGACTCGAAAATTTTTGTTTTCTTTAAAATGGGGCATTTCTTTCACCTTTTTCTCGAAACATCACGTCATTTGAAGCTGTAAATCTTAGCGGCTAACGAGATAAAACGAAACAATGCACCGCGCTCGTGACTCTAATTGTATACTCTTGTTAGGGTTTGTCAAAGATCATTATTTTAATACTATTACTGGAATTGACAAAAACTTAAGTAATTATTACTATCAACTCAATAAACTACTATGAGTTGATTAATAATTTCGAAATACTCATAATTTAGTTAAGTGAGCTTAGTACTTAATTATTTTCCCCCATGACACTTTTTAATATATTTTAATATCAATACCAATAATTATAATAGAAAGGATCTTTGTAGGTTTATTTACATTGTATTGTAAATGTAAGCTCATTGTACTTTTTTAGAAGACAGTATGGTCGTTCAGATACGCTACCCAAATTTATTCTCCGATTCGGTTCCGCGAATGCAATTGTATATAAATCTTTTAATACAACTTGCGATTCAACCTTATCCAAATATTTTCCAACAATTCGTTCCGTATCGCTAACTTTTATTTTGCGCAAATAGAACTATTGATTTGGCAAATATACATACAGAACACGCATGCTAGCATATCGTAATTTATCAATAAAAAAATACTACAATCGTCATTTCATTTCTTTTTATAAAGTAAGCAAACCAATTTAAAAAAAGAACACGTCACAAGGTCGCTCACATAACACTTAAAACTACGCTCCCTTTTATCTTATCTAGTTGATATATATCTAGTCCAGCTCAATGATTTACTTCATCCGATGTCACATTAAACTTTGAGCTGGAACACAAACTCCTGATAATGCGATATCAAACTGTTTTACGTTTCATTCTCAATTTATTCTCGTGATAAATCTTTACAAAGTAATCTCGACGGATACCTTTTTATTATAGACTTTTGTTCGTAAAGAATATATAAGTAAATAAACGTGTCAATCTCAACTCCCAATAGGAAATATGTCGGTAGCTGTAAATTAACATAAAAACACTCAGATGGAAACAGTTCGACAGCCGATACCAATATTTATCATATAGTGATTGACAAGCCGAGATAGCCTAGTGGTTAGATCGCGTCAATCTTAACTGATTATCTTGGGTTCAAACTCGGGCAAGTGAATGGCAACTACTGAATTTTCATGGGCTTAATTGTGAAGAAAAATATCGTGAGGAAACCACTGAAATTCCGCCACATGTGTATTCCACAAACTCGCATTGGAGCAGTGTAGTGGAATAATCTCCAAACGTTCTCCTCATAAAAGGAGAGGAGGCAAGGCCCAGCAGTGTTACATACACAGGCTGTTACTGTATTTTACTGTGATTGAAATTGAACGTCTAATGTCCATGCACTGGACTGACAATTAAATTTTAATTTAAACGAATAACTGAATTCTCAACAAAGACCAGTTTTTTGCTCGTTGCGTCAAGTGTGTGCATAAATTATCCAATTGCACGACATATCGGACATAACCGGAAAAGGTTTAGGGACATGAGATTGTAAGCATTGTCAACTTCGGAACTTCCTGGAGTTTAGTCTCTACTGAGAATATATTGACGGAAGCAACGAATTTATTGATGGGGCTGTTCCGGGATTTGAACCGTGGACCTCGAGATCTGTCTTAAATGCAAAAGAAAAATAATTACTGAACAAAACATTATTGGCGTGGTGTTAGATCGCAATAAGAAGTCTCTGATCAAAAAATTAATTCATCTTGGATTCAATTGTTCATTTTATAATTTCTCTAAAAATTACAAGATTACAAAAAAATGGTGTGCGTGCCAAGAATTTATGTGTTACTGTTAATTACTGGTGGTAGGGCTTTGTACAAGCTCGTCTGGGTAGGTACCACCCACTCATCAGATATTCTACCGCAAAACAGCAATATTGTTGTGTTCCGGTTTGAAGGGTGAGTGAGCCAGTGTAATTACAGACACAAGGGACATAAAATCTTAGTTCCCAAGGTTGGTGGTGGTGGTGGCGCATTGGCTATAAGCGAAGGTTGACATTTCTTACAATGCCAATGTCTAAGGGCGTTTGGTGACTACTTACCATCAGGTGGCCCATATGCTCGTCCACCTTCCTATTCTATAAAAAAAAAGCACTGTCTTAGTAGCCCCTACCGTGTACCGATCTCACGCACACATTAACGCACTTACAATAACAAATCTTACGCTGACGTCATCTGACGCTCGAAATCTTACGTTGACGTCATCAGACGCTCGAAATCTTACGCTTAATCATCTGATACTCGAAGACTTAGTTAGTACCGTTTACTGAGAGCTGTTTCAAAAAAATGCCACCTTGTAATTGATACAAACGTAAAAAAATAAATAAACATCAGTATAGCTGTTATATGGAAATGTTAAAATAAAAAATGTCAAGCCTTCATAAGGCCTTATCATTAATATTGTAATTTAGGTATTAGATAATGCTACGTTCGAGTATTATATAATAACATCCATATTTTAATTAAGCCGTTAAAATATTATTGCACCTCATAAATTATTTTAATTACTGTATTTGAATTAAATTCTATATTATAACAATGGTCTAGACATAATAATTATAAGCTCGTAAATGCTAGAGATATTAAATATAGATAAATATAATTTTATTTTACTAGTTTCTTGAATTTAATCAGTAATATAATTAAATACTGACATAAATATATAAGATAGCTGATGTAGAGTACTATATAATAGTTATTAAATTTTTGTTATTTAAAAATCGGAACTAATTAATACAAATTACGAAAGCAAAGATAACCCTAGGTTATCATTGCTTTCACGAGGCGTAAAGAGGCATCTTGCGGGCCGGCAAGGTGAGTGCGGCTAGTGAAGAACATTCTTCCCGAGTGTACTGGCGTAGGGCGCCCTCCAGCCAGGTGGACCGACGACCTTAAGAAGGTGGCGGGCACCAACTGGATGCGGAAGGTGGAGGACAGGGAGCTTTGGCGCACCTTGGGAGAGGCCTATGTTCAGCAGTGGACAACGATTGGCTGTTGATTGATTGATTGATTGTACTGGTCGTACGTCGTCGCGCTTGGACTCCACTTCACTTACCATTAAGCGGGAAGGAGTCATTTGCTTTCCTGATTTTTTAAAAAAAAAAGGTACATGTCTGTGAACAAATTGAATTAAGAGGAAGCGTTTAGTTTTTATCTTTACTTCTATATAATATTATTAGAACATATGGTTTATTATTGTATTCAATTATGTCTTAAAGCAAACATGGTGTTAGTCTAAATATTAACCAGCTATGTTTATTCGTATTGGTAATTGAAACATATATACAAGGCATCATCGATTAGTTCATGCAAATGTTATTAGGATGTCATATTGAAGTCTAATGGTGAGTTCTGACTGGGTTAAAAGTGTATAAATAGATGCATTATATTCATGTGCGAGCATAACATTTTTCATAAATGCAACGGTTTTATAAAATACTAGCTATTTGCCGTGGTTTCTGGCTATTCACATAACAGCTCAGCTCATGTAGGTCATTGAGTGATTTTATAAAATAGTGAATTAGTGTGTAATTTTGTGACATATTTTTTTAGTTCCTAAATCAATCAATAGATGACGGTAATTACTTTATACTATTTTCTGAATCGTGCTATACATTTTCAAAAGAAATAATGTTAGGTTCGTAAATAGTTTTAATAAAATGTCTTATTCCTTGAAAGTGGTATTTTATTCAATAAGTTTTATTTATTTGAAAACGTAATCACATATTTTAAAAACTAATTACATGATATAAACAATGAATTAGAGTCAAATAAACGTAGAGATATCATAGATTATGACAAGATTTACTCAAAAACCCGACTATATTTCTGAAGTTCATAAATATTGTATCATTCGGTCATTCTTTTTTAAAGTTAATACGAATATTAATAGACAAGGCATGGAAATTAAATAATTAAGTCATTAAAATATGGTTTCAGATTGAGAACATGACTAATAGTAATATATTATACGTGCCACGTATACAAGATAGTGGAAAGCGGCTAGGCCTAGATGAGTTATGAAGGCATAAGATCATGCCGCTACCGTCACGGCCAATAGATGTTTCAAATCAGCAAGACACTACTTACATTGTACAGATAAAGTGTGAAAAAGTATTCACGTAGCATCTAACTTAAATTCACTTGAAATAGAATGACACTATTTTCATTCAACTCCGCAAAGCCAGGAAACTAAGATAGAAATGCATTGTTTCCTATGAATTTTAAATTTATAGTCCAACGAATGTTTTATTTTAAGAAATTTCTTGACGGAATTTTTATTGTACAAAGCAAATTACTATCTAAAAAAAAATTATAACACAGAGTCAGAAATTAATTTATTTTACTATTATATATTTTAATATTATAGATTTCCCTAAATTTATAACTATATTCATTTTAAATTATTTATAATTTCAGTATTGAATTTAGTGCCGTAAGTTTTGATTGCTTAATTTGCTAGTGGGCGGTAGTAAAGTAAAACATTTTGAAAAGGCAGTATATGTCGGAGGAAAATCTGCCTCTTGGATCCCCCTCCCCCCCGCACCGATTAAACAGCTCCAATACACCAGTTACAATATGGAGTTAGCTCTCGGAAAAATCTTGTCTCTTCATTTGATAGATTTAAAAACTTTCAATAAATAATAAAACAACAAATCATTTATTCAAACAAACATCTGAGCATATAAGCTTTCATATTTATAATAAAATGGAACGTGTAGATTATCGACTTATAATATTAACGTGAATCGAACGATCGTTAACAAGACCAGCAACCAATATTTCATTCAATTTCATATAATTGCACAAGTGTAGCCGTAGCTTTACAGATGATGCCGTGGTGCGCTTCGCTTGGTCGTGCAGGTGGGTTCGATCCGTTACATTGTATACCTAGGTATTATCCAGACATTAGTCTATATGATTGAAATTTGTTCCTAAAATAGACAACTTAATGCCGATGTTATAGGTAACAGCCAGCTGATATACATATTTTATATTAATATATACTTTGATACATAAAACATCCAACCTCAGAGAGCGGGAAACCAAATACTGGTGGTAGGGCTTTGTGCAAGCTCGTCTGGGTAGGTACCACCCACTCATCAGATATTCTACCGCAAAACAGCAATACTTGATATTGTTGTGTTCCGGTTTGAAGGGTGAGTGAGCCAGTGTAATTACAGGCACAAGGGACATAAAATCTTAGTTCCCAAGGTTGGTGGCGCATTGGCTATAAGCGATGGTTGACATTTCTTACAATGCCAATGTCTAAGAGCGTTTGGTGACCACTTACCATCAGGTGGCCCATATGCTCGTCCACCTTCCTATTCTATATAAAAAAAAAAAAAAAAACGCCAACGGGCCACTCAATTAATATTACTGGAATTTTCTTTTTATAAAAATACAACGAACCTTACAATCTCGACGGAACCTCGCCAATTTATTTCTTTCTAATTTAAGCCCCACAAGTTCCTGTAATAAAATCGAGATGCAACTTCGATATGAAATTTAAATGAGTCCAGGTACCCTAATTCTACATCCTTTTGTCATTCAGAATCGTCCACAATTCTAGAATTAATGTAAATGATGAATACTAAAGTTTTATCCCGAGGAAGTTGGGAATTGAATAGAATTTATTCTTTGTAGAAAATTGTTGTTAAATAAGGGAATAATGACAGGACGAAATTTTATTATACATTGCGTGGACAGCGCTTATATTTAACGTTAAATTTAACGAAGAATTTAAATTAATATATTATCAAATATGTTGTGAATTTTAATTAAAATTTTATTGCTAAATATATAACTACAGGGAATAGCGACGGAAAATATTCAAAGAACCGTGATGGTACAATGTAGAAGTAGTATCTATCCTTTAAATAATAAATACTGTAAAATAAAAATAATAAAAGTTTTTTTTTATAGAATAGGAAGGTGGACGAGCATATGGGCCACCTGATGGTAAGTGGTCACCAAACGCGCTTAGACATTGGCATTGTAAGAAATGTCAACCATCGCTTATATATTAAAAGTTGATATGAATTAGCAAACATATACATACATAAAATCCAATAAATATCGCAAAAATATATCCATATTGTTTTAAATTTAATCTTTAATTGTGTTTATTTTTTAAATTATTATTTTAGATACTGTGTCTCTTTTGCATGTTGTGGTTTCCTATAAGTATGATAACTTTTACCCTTACACCTAATAATTTGTAACTTTCAATTTGTAATTAAGGTATGTCATGTTGGTAACTCTAAAAAAAAAAAAAAATACATTGTACGATGTAACACGGCATCTTTATTACAATATATATCTATTCTATAACAAAAAATATTAATGAATACAAAATCAACTAAATCTAAAGCTTAATACTTAGTAGTAACTATTTATTACTTAGTACGAAGCCATACTTAAGTTCCCTTAAGTTGGTTCAAAGTATAACTTTTATATATTTTTAATTTAAACGCAATGTAACTGGGAACTTAAGTTTTTATATTATATTTAGATCAATTAATATCTTTTTTTAATTTCTATTTAGTCATTAATCTCCTTTAAATGAAGGAGAGCAGACATATTTAAAAACATTATTCCACGATAACACACTCGTAAGTTTGTATCGTTTGTTGGAGGGCCTTTATAAATAAATAATAATAAGTCAATTCGAGAACAATTCAATTCTACCAAATATATAACCAATGCGTCAGGATCTCTCCATTCCTCTATGAGATGGCTATCAACAGTCTAATAGAGATGTGAACATCGCTAGCACTTTGTTTGCTCTCCCCACCTATTTGCGTCTAACCCGAGACCATTGTGCGAAAATGCATTTTAGTGATGGTAAGTTTTGTATCGATAAATATTATTTATTATTGATTTTTTTTTTTATATATTAATTTTAAAATTAATTTTCTACAAAGAATAAATTCTATTCAATTCCCAACTTCCTCGGTATAAAACTTAAGTATTCATCATTTACATTAATTCTAGAATTGTGGACGATTCTGCATGACAAAAGGATGTAGAATTAGGGTACCTGGACTCATTTAAATTTTATTTATATTACAGGTAGGCGGACGAGCATATGGGATGGGTCACCAATACCCATATAGATTGGTATTGTAAGAAATATTAACTTCGCGTACATCGCCAATGCGCCATCGACCTTGGTATCTAAGATATTATGACTCTTGTGCCTGTTGTTACACTGGCTCACTCATTTATAAAACCGGAACGAAACAACACAGTATTGCTGTTTGATATTGACGGTGATAAAATATCTGATAAGTGGTTGGTACCTACCCAGACGAGCTTGCATAAAGCCCTACCACTTAGAAAATAATATCGTATAATATAATTTTATTGTCTCGATTGTCAAGTAGCTAACTTATAAAGTTTCATATACAGAGGGTTTTGGTTCAGATCTCGACTGATGCCATATTAAGATTATTGAAGATTTCGATTAAGAAAATCTCGGTAACAGTTTCTGCAATGAATTTAATTAAATTTAGAAAGCGTAATAACAATCATTCAAACATATTTATAAAATTAAAGCCTCAATAGTATGTGGGCTGCCTAGCAATATGAAAGTCAAATGTTTGACCTGGCTCCTGGTTATCGTACCAATTCCTCATACAATGTACTTACATTTAATTGAGGAGAAAACAGGAAAATTATATATAATAACTGAAAAAAAAATACAAATCTCCCGTATACAGTTGTATAATTTATTTTAATTGTGTAGTCCGATTAGGCTATATCTACAATATTATTTTCAATTACATTTCCATTATAATCTGTATCTCATAAAATACACAACATATATTTCATTATTAATTTTATCGATGTAATTACATATAATAAAGGACTGATTACATACTTTTCTAGAAATTATCAATTATCGATAAACTCGACTGTGCATCACTACTTTCACGAAGAAGACACCTTAATAGTCCACCACTTTGCTCGATTTTACACTGCGACCCCACTACTTTATCTATGTCAACTGCTCTCTGGTGGCTAGTTGTGTTTTCAAAATTCAAAGATTATTTTTAACAAGCTTACATTAATGATTGAATATTTTAATAGTTTTAGTAATGTACACGGTGCAAATGTTTGTCTTAATATTTTCAACATATACCGGTTTGTTTGTTTCCCCTTAACTACGGAGTGGATTTTTTTCTGTAAATTTTAAATTACTTTTATATTTTTTCCCAGAAGTTTTAATATAATAATACATTAACCATATCTAAAAAGCTTTTTTTTAATCACGTAATTAAAGTGCCTTAAAATGTTATATATAAACAATGCTTGAAATGAAATTTAGCGAAATTAAGACTTTAATCATATTACTGATATGTATATAACAATAAATAATATAATACATACATATATAGAAGAAATAATCTTCTATTGTATACCACACATACATAGAAGAAATACAGAAGTACTTATTATCAATTTCATACATGCTAAGGCGGCCTTATCGCTTAGTAGCGATTTTTTTTTACGCAAACATCAAATATCTCTCTCTATCATTATTTGCCTCATACGCGATCAATTCAATTTCCTACTTTATTTTATCTCAATATATGTATTATTTGCTCTTTTTTTATGTCATATAATTGGCTCAATCATAATTCCTATATATTTTAATTATTATTATTTTTATGATTGTGATTGTGATTCTAATTATCAATGTATATTATGTAATGTTATGTTTAATTATTATGTACCACAAGTATGGGCCTTGTTGCCTGAGGAATAAAGATATTATTATTATTATTTATTATATTGTCTTTGATTTCACATACAAAATAAGAAGGCATTTTGAACTAAAATCCTTTCATTCATAACTACAGAAAGAAATAGACTATAAGAAACTCATGACTTAAAAATTAATTTTGTAAATGAGCGCCTGAATATTCATTCGTAACGCCATCTCATTGGTTATCTTAACTAGATTTCAATAACTAACTTCCATTTGTATAGATTTTTATTTTTATTGAGGGGATTATTTCGAATTATTGCTAATTTATTGATTTTACAATACAGTTTTCTAGATAGATTCTTGTGTATATTAATGTTGTTGAGTACAATTTGTTCTTATTCTTCTTGCCTTAAAATCTTAAAGCAATCAAAGGCAAATAATTAGTCAAATGTATAAAAATCAATTTTGTAGTTTTTTTTTGTAGTATAATTAGGAGGATAATGATTAAATTTTTAAAAATGTGGTGCATCAAATTAATTGTTGAATTATACCCAGGGGTAGAACTGGGGGCTCATCTGGTTCGATGTGATAAGTTCTGTTTTTAAAAGTGATTAAGCAGAGTACCAACATTATGGATATCAAATCGTATAAATAAATAGCAGTTTAAATTTCTTATATTGCCAACATGTGAAACTATGGAACCTGATCGCTTGCCGTCGATGGAAAATTTTCTCGTCTGTATTTTATAATGAAAAATGTATATTTTGGTATTATATTAGGAAAAATTTTTTACACCATATAGTTTTTTCTCATGAATAATACGTCATTTCATTCATGAGCATTATTTGCTGCAAAACCATCTTTATTAGTGACTAATCTTTATTAGAGACTAATCTTTATTAGAGACTAATAAAGATGGTTTTGCAGCAAACAATGCCCATGAATGAAATGACGTAATATTCGCCGTTTAAAAATGATACGGCGAAATATGAACTTTTATTTACTCATTTCGATTTATTCGCTTACAAAAAATCTTGAACGAGAAATAACACGGAAGTTATTATTTATTTTAATTTTAAATAAACATGTTTTTTTATTTATGAATCTATCCGGCCGTAAAATAGTCGCGAACTCTCCACATCTCATCGATGACTTAAGCGTATTATAACGTACACGTTCGTGTATTATATGCTGTTATATACATATATACCCATATAAAGTTTCAAGCAAACATTTGATAACTAGTTAGCGAAATTTATAACAGATTAAACTACATAGCCCTAGATTACAACCACCTCTACACATAAGAGTCTTAACAATAGATTATAACAAATTTCTATGCACTCGGAACATTTCTGAAGTAACTCGAACGCGTTAGTTTATCGTGCCCTCATACTCAACTTTGTTTATAGTTCACAAATCTGTCCATGTTTTATCATAAATCGCTTGATTTAAAATAAAAAATATATATATTTAAAAAAAACTATTAAAAGATTTTCTTTGTCTGTGACAAATACTAACAATAATATAAAAATATTATAAAAAATATAATTCCTGTTATAAAAATAAACGAATACGCTTTTTTATTATCTACTAGCTACCGCCCGCGGCTTCGCCCGCGTTTAAGGGTGACAAGTGTACTCTATACCCTTTTCTGTCAACGTTTATGCAAAATGTAACGATGAGAGGTTGAGTAGTTAAGACGTGAAAGAATAACAAACAAGCTCACTGTCACATTTATAATAATAATTCAACTTGATAGAAATTTCTAATATCTATTTGCCATAATATTATTATTGTAAGTAATTATTATTATGATATGTCATTTATATACAAACTAATATAAATTATCTCTGTATATAGTGGCTGTTATATATTATATCTGTTACAGATTAATAGACTCCAACACCCTTTCACCGAATACTATAATAGTTGATATTATTCTGTATGAACAAACTCGAAATTCACCACAG
The DNA here is from genome assembly GCF_905147045.1 of Nymphalis io. Taxonomy (NCBI): domain Eukaryota; kingdom Metazoa; phylum Arthropoda; class Insecta; order Lepidoptera; family Nymphalidae; genus Nymphalis; species Nymphalis io. The sequence continues at coordinate 6,535,690 of NC_065910.1, read as the reverse complement.
AAAACAGACGTGACACGGGCCGGAAAGGTCATAAAGTGACACAAGTGATATGCAACATTGATTATAACAATTATGACATTTCAAGAATACACGCATCAAAATAGTATATCAACATAAGTCAATTTTCAACATTTCACGGGTGAGTAATACAGTGAGTTCTTAAAATATAGCTCTGCATATATGTATTTCTTCTTAAAGAAGGCTTAACTCACAATTGAAAGGAATTCATGCAATGCATAACATCCTTTTCATTACAGTTAAACCAATCGCCATAACAATTGATTACATACATCAATATTTCTAAGATTTAGCTAATTTATACTTATATTATAAATTCGAAAGTAACTCTGCCTGCCTTTTATGCTTTCCACTGAATCGATTTTTTTAAATATCTACTTGTTTTCGTGTACACATTCACTAAATTATAAGGTGTTGTGCTGTGGTTCTATACATGTAACTGATGTATTCACACAGAACCAAATATTTCACCTGTATTTATAAAATATAAGGTTACTTTTTTTACTTACGCTTCTCTTCTAACACGCGGGCGATTGCTAACTTAATATAAAATTTAAGCATAATTACATTATTTAAGCGAGTCAAAACTCACCTACCAGGGGACTATCACTCAGTTTTGTCAATAAGACATTTTAAATTAAAGTGCGTTTCGTTGTTCACAGTTTTAATGGTTTTTTTTTGTTAATTTGAACAGGATTAATATCTTGCAAATTGAGCTAAAGCAATAAATATTCAGGACCTTCTTTTAATCTCACTCGCCTTCTTAATACGAGGCCGTTACTCTTGAGTTTAAATCGCAGTCAACTTTTAAATAAAGTCTATTCTTAAGAGATTTACAGTTACATTGCGTTGAAAAACATCAAATTAAAATATTTATTTTATTTTATAACATATTACGCGACGCTTTATATTCAATGAGATATTAAATATACTACTATTTCTATTATAATAATGTAATACTATTTATAATAATGTAAACGCATGTTCAAAAACCGAGATGAGCCGAGATGGCCCAATGGTAAGAACGCGTGGATCTTAACCGATGATCGTGGGTTGAAACCTGGGCATGCACCACCGAATTTTCATGTGCTTAATTTGTGATTATAATTCATCTCCTGCTTTACGGTGAAGGAAAACATCGTGAGGAAACCTGTAATTATGTATATTTTACTAAAATTCTGTCACATGTATATTCCACCAATTCGCATTGGAGCATCGTGGTGGAATAAGCTCCAATACGTTCTCCTCAAATAAAGCTAAGGGACACCTTAGCCCAGCACTTAACATTTACAGGCTGATACTGTTAACATATATAAGTATAAATAAATAAACTTCAATGGTTATATTATTAATCTTTTAATTCTGAACGCGTTCAAATAATAAATATGATGATATATTGTTGATAAATGAAACATCTTCGAAATACACGACCAAAACCGAACAAAAGACTGTGACTCCGGACGGCTTTTCCTCGGCAAATAAAAATATTTAACGCTATCAAAAGAACACAAGCGAGGAAATCGAATAAAGCATTTTGAACGTAAGGTGCTACTACTTAACGTTGCATTTTATCCAATCGGTTTGCGTTGCTTATATTAACAATGTAATAAAAACATAGTGTATAGAAAAATCTTACGACGTGTGTGAGAAATGGTATAAAAACGGTCAGATTGTTGACTTTAACATCAAAGTACACAATGATATTGAAAATTAATCCACGTTTGAAGAACAAGGCAAACTTTTACGAGTCGTGCTCGAACTATTGTTATTTTAATGCAATTCAAAGATTTTTATGAAGCTTGTGTACATACACGATTGGCTTCTGAAAGACTCTTTGAAAGGGACCACTATTTGTCCAATCAATGTTATAATCAAATAACACGCTTGAATGTCTGGATGTTAGTTTTGATTCATAAATAAATATATTTCTTTAATATTCGGGCGATTAAATAGTTAAATAAATTAAAAAAGTGTTTCCCAAGCGAATTCGTATTAGTGATTTCTTAAAGTAATTTGTTAGTTTTCTTCTTCTATAGTTATTGATTAATTCTGAATTACCTTCTGTATTTCTTCTCTTATTCTTTTATCTCCTGTGTTCGTAATAATATAGTATGTATTGAATTATAGTGTTACACAGCCGATATGGTTTAGTGGTAAGAACGTGTGAATCTTAACTTCGCTTCGCTTAACCGATGATCGTGGGTTCAAACCTGGGCAAGCACCACTGAATTTGCACATGCTTAACTTATGTTTATGATTCATCTCGTGCTAGACTGCTACAATTTCATTGAAATTCTGCCACATGTGTATTCCACCAACCCGCATTAGAGCATCGTTATGGAATAAGCTCCAAAACTTCATCTAAAAAAAAGGCTTTAGTCAAGCAGTGGGACATTCACAGGCTGTTACTTTTATAGTTATTTATATGTCTAATAAAAACATATAATTATATGATAATAATTATTGTTATTAAAAATGATTTTTGAGATATTTAAATGAACAAAGCGATGTCTTATTTGTCAACGCCAGATGAAGCGTTAAGACCCTAAGATATATAGAGCAAATATACTTAAATTTGCTGCATTGCGCAGTAAGTAGTTTAGCTAGATGGTAAAATATGCATAATTATGATTGTATGTATGATGTACGTAAATAGGTGCATGAGATTCGGAATAAATTCCTTTTGATCCGGTAAAAATCACTCGGACACGGAAAATTACAAAATATAACAGCTCTAGCTTATATTTAATAAAAACATATTTAAATTTAAAAAATCTGTTCCAAAAAAGGGCTTAAAAATCGGTTATATTTTTATTTTAAAAAGTTAAATTTAAAAAGACAAAGGAGGCAGAAAACTAAATTATTTACATATTTATTTTATATTACAAAAACATATTACATTACATGATTCATAATCTGAGTTCCCAAGGTTGATAGCTTATTGGAGATGTAAGGGATGGTAAATGTCATACAATCTCAATATCTACGGGCGATGATGACTTACCATCAGGTTGCCCAATTGTCAATCTTCCTGCCTGACACGAAAAAAAATTGTTTTATACAGTACGTAAAATGAAACATTAACGGCCTTATTATAAAAATTGTTATATATAATATAGTTAAGCAATATCGGGTCTTCTCCCTCACACCATGCAGGGGAAACATAAATGTGTCTTTCCGGCGAGAAAAAAAAATACTGTGTCTTCTTCTTTTGAATTTCAAATCAATGATGAGAGAAAGAGAGGAATCATTTAACTGAACAGCCGCTAAGCAACGTTTAAAAGTAAGGCCGTTATTGTTTACGATTATACTCTTTTGTACTCGATTATATTGCCAATGTATACCACTAAGCACCAATAAAAAATAAGTTGATTTTTGAGATTTAATTTTTATAATCAAACTAGCCAGGTTTTGCCAAATCAAATCTCATTTTTTCTATCTTTTGTATATTGCAAATACTGGTTCTACTGGTGGTAGAGCTTTGTGCAAGGTCGTCTGGGTAGGTACCACCCATTCATTAGATAATCTACCGCTAAACTTAGTATAATAATAATACCAAGTATACTTGGTATTGTTATTATCTGGTTTGAAGGATGAGTGAGTCAGTTTAGTTACAGGCTCAAGGGACATAACATCTTAGTTCCCAAGGTTGGTGGCGCATTGGTGATGTAAGCGATGGTTAACATTTCTTACAATGCCAATTTCTATGGGCGTTGGTGACCACTTACCATCAGGTGGCCCATACGCTCGTCCGCTTTCCTATCATAAAAAAATAACTCGAAAAGCATAGACAGTTATTTAAACTTTTAGTTTTATAATTCGTCGAACTAGTCACTAGTGGATAGATAAGGCCGCAGATTCCAAGACCCTGGGTTCAAACCCCGGGTCGGGCTAAAAAAAGTGTTAGGTTTTTCAGTCAAAGATCCTCAGTAGCAGCGCAGAGTCTGGAAGTTGGAAGTGTGTATCCCGTGCATCCGACAGACATCATCACTTCAATGATATCAAGATTAATTTCTATTACGAATGAGTTACGGTTGAATTTCGACTACTGGACGAGACCTGTACAATTGATTTATTTAGCAATTAACTTGTTAATGTTATTTACTTATTGTATAAAAACTCAATAAGAACAAAAATACTAGTTAGGAAAATGTTTAATATTTACTTCGTAGTGAAATAACAGCGAAGTAAAATCTGAGACTTTAGTAATTAAGCGATGAGAAGTTTGTCTTCATCAGCGGCGTTTGTTTGTTTTTATTAAAAGCGATACTTTAATATTTCGAAACGAACTTTTATGTATTTGGTCTACGAGAGAGATAGCAACACGTTTCAATATTTGCGACTTCAGAAATGTTCGGGTAATTTGTTTATAATTTGTTGATATAACGATGTCGCCACAAAAATTATTCGATTAATTGTATTCAGTCGATTCCCTGCAAATTCATTATCTACGAGAAAAACTTTGTAAAAAAATATAAAATAATTCTAATGTTAAATGAAGTTTAATTTCTGTTAAGGTTATTCATTAAAAATATATTTTTGCTACCGATTTTTGGGCAGAACGATTGTAAAAGCTTTGTTAGTTTAAGTTAAATAATAATTGTATAATCCTTCTTGTCTGTTTTATTTTTTAGTTACTGTTAAACGTTCAACGCTACGACTAACGCGTATATAATTTAGAATAACCTAATATTTATATGAGTTAATTTGATTATAAATTTTGTTTTAATGTTATTTAACTTCGTGATATGATTTTTACAACTACCGACATTATAATGATTTAACTTTTGTATAAAAAGCGATGTATTTACAATGAACAATCATAATTATTGTTGAACTTGAGCAGGGTGGTTACTCTGCCTGTTTAAATAAATATTGTTTATAACCACCCAACACTTCTTTCGCTATCCTGGCCCACCTTCTGTTTCATTACATAAGATTACATTAATTTAAATCAATTTATCTATTTATATAATTTACTACCCTATTTGAGTTTATCATCGACATAACATAGTACACATAAAAACTGTTATATAATCTCAAAGTAATATATTTATAACTCATTAAATTTTTATCCAGTAAAAAAACACTCGAACACTGAAAACTTCAAATTATAACATCTCTAAATTTTTTATTAAACGTAAGCGTTTGTATATTTATATAAGCGAGCCGAGATGGCCCAGTGGTAAGAACGCGTGAATTTTAACCGATGATCGTGGGTTCAAGCCCGGGCAAGCACCACTGAATTTTCATGTGCTTAATTTGTGATTATAATTCATCTCGTGCTTTACGGTGAAGGAAAACATCGTGAGGAAACCTGCATGTGTGTAATTTCACTGAAATTCTGCCACATGTGTATTCCACCAACCCGCAATGGAGCAGCGTGGTGGAATAAGCTCCAAACCTTCTCCTCAAAAAGAGGAGAGGAGGCCTTTAGCCCAGCAGTGGGATATTCACAGGCTGTTACGGATTAATAAAAATATATTTAAATTATAAAAATCAGTTCCAAAAAAGGGCTTCAAAACAAACTTTATATACAGAAACGGTTATATTTTTATTTCATTTATTGTAAAGTTCGAAAATAGTAACCAATTTTCAAGTCCTATCAATCGCGAAAAATGAATGCTGTAACGACGATACACATACAAATTGATTTATTTACAAAAATCATAGGGCTAAAATATACCCACGCAAAAAAATTATAGCCCTCAATCCGGATGCGCGCAATTAACTCGCTTATACCGGATAAAACTGGATTTTAAAACGTTTTATAGACAATCGTCATATTCAAGAGTTTTATGGCTGTATTAAAACGTAATACCCGTCGCTCGTCACGTGTGTTAATTTTAGTGTCATTAATTTACAAGTCCTCTTCAATGTAATTATTCAAAGACAGTGTTAGAGAAGAACGCGTTTTATTGATACGATTATTGAGAAGTATATAGGTTAACAGATGATAGAATAATTGCAGTTGTCTTTTAGACTTAGTAGGACCTAGTAGTACTCTGTAGGAAATTCTTTGTTCAAATATTCAACATTTAAACGACGATACATAGGGTTGAAAATCGATATCATGTTTTGCGATAAAATCGTATAATCTCCTTAATCCATTGGATTAATATATCTTATATAGCAGATAAATCGTCTAATTGATTTTTTAAAATAGGAAGTAGATCATTAATAGATTAGCTAAAACTAAGAACAGTTTTTTTTGGATAATGGTATCCTATCTAACTTGTTAAAGCATTTAGTCATTGGGATCCCACCACCTTTAGTTCATCGATCGATCTGGCTGGAGGGCGCCCTACGCTGTGTTTGCTGATCCGTGGTCTGTACTCGTCTCTCCAACGGTCATCGGTCTCCAAATTATATGTTACCAGTCACTTAAGTTTGCTTATTTTATAAGCTATATTGCCTACTCTGTTTTTTCCCAAGGATTTCTTGGATGGATGTAACAGTTGTCAAAAATTAAGAGACTGTTGTATCCAAAATTTGTCGAAATACTCTGAAAATTAAGTTGGAAATAATCAAAAAAGTCCATAACCTCTATAAGTCAATTAACAGAAAATAAAACATTATTAATAAAGACTTTGAATGCGTTTAATTGAAACACGATGAAACGAAACATTCATCGGATATTCCGAATGTATCAGAGGTATTGTATAATAAAACGATGATCGTGCGTCACGGTAGGAATACATAAGTGATTCAATCGATTTGCGAGTCATCTTACGGACACGAATTAAACTTTTCCGCCGGTCATTAAATGGGGGAAACATTTTTTTGTTTTATAGAACAAGAACCAATATTTGGTTCTGATTTTAAATAAATTTTTTTAATGTAATTAATACATAATAAAAAAACAAGTTGATTATAACCTGTCTGGTATGTGAACGTCAATCACATTTTGTGGTCGATTTTGAATATGAAATAGGCTGCTCAATTGAAGACATATTGTAATGTGCTCATCTCAAACTAACTCTATAAGTCTACATAACTCTCTGCGCCTTGAAGTTTCACACATTTTGCGATATCGGTTGACGTGTGTGGTCACTTCTCCGTTATTTAAAGCAAGCCAGAAAAAAACAACCTATAACTTTCCTGAAGATATGAACCATATAATACCAAAAGAATTATTCAATGTGCACTATTTATTTCTGAGATGAACCATTCTGATTCTATAGCTTTATAATACTAATATTGATTAAGCTTAAATTGGACCGCGTGTAAATCATATAACATTTTTCACTCAATTTTTAGAAATTCACCGAGTTTTATAGCACTGTTATCGAATTTTCGACCTAACGTATTTAGTCCAACACGAAATCACGAACAACTCAGAAACTAAAAATCCGCTAACGATGATTACCTATACTTCATTCCATCTGGCATATAGTTCCGTTCCCAAACGTAAAATAAATCTAAATCATAAATCTCAAGTATTAAGTACGATTATCCTATGTAGTAGTACAAAGGCACGTTAATTTCTAGAAGAATGCTGCTGTATTTCACTAAACGGCAGAGGAGTACATACAAACTGTATTAATTAAGTAAGTAAACGCTTTAAGTTCAACCTGTAATGTTTATTTATATTTTGTAAATAAAGAAAGTAGCAGATGCTACTCATCAACCATAATGCTGATGGGTTATTTAAAATATAGTATTATTCCAAATATCGCTACACTGTATTTTGGGTTGAAGGGTCTTTTAAAGCACTTCCTAAAATATTTAACTATATGTCCATGATAAAAAATATGCTATATTATTTTTTAAAAGGTTTTCTACTATTTCTGTCTTGCTTTGTCTCCCATAAATATAAAATTAAATTATAAAGAAGAAAGGTGACTTCAAAGTTTAATAATGAACTTTTGTTTGAAGGTGAAATTGGCCGAATTTATCAATTTAGACCAACTTCCTAACATGGAGGTACCATATTCAAATATAAGGTAGTCAACACCGACTTCCGGTGATTTCGGAAACCCAATAAATCTCAGACCACCTGTCGGTTGTGACTTTTATTAAAAAACTTTTATGAATTTAATTCTTCGTCCGACTTCGTCTTCTTTGCAAATTAATTCTGAATATCCTTAAATTATTCACTTATCGTGAACTTTGAAACTATTTTAATTATATTAGCGGAATTTTTTATTTAAACATTTATAAAGGAAAAAAAAAACTTATATTAAATCTTATACTGTCTGTAAATTTCTTATATTTAAGAAACGATTTGTTGTGCTCACTTCCCTAGAAAATGTGGTCTGTATGTGTGATTTATATAAAACAATAGCAATCATTTCTTATGGTTGCACATATTATATTTTTGTTGAATATATTTAGAGGTCGTGTGGATATTTCATTTGTCGAAATTCAACCCATTGATGTATTTGTGTTCATTATTATTTTTTGTATGAAAATGATTTATAATACAATAAGTATATAAAATTTCTTGTGGTTCTTCTCGGCAGAATCAAAATTCCGAACCCATGGTAACACTTGACGATTCATGAACACGAAACAATCTATTTGAATAAAAATATTTTGTATTTATTTGATTTGACTTAATAACTTCCATCAACTGTTTTAAACGCTAACACAAACGATAGTACTAATAATAACTTTCAAAAATATATAATGATAATTTTAAAAATTGTTCATTACTCGGTAGGGTTTTATACAAGGCCGTCTTGGTAGGTACGGCCTCCTCACATATTCAACCGCCAAATATAATTTATTTAGTATTGTTATGTTCCGGTTTGAAGAGTGAGTGAATCAGTGTAACGACAGGAACAAGGGACATTACATTTTAGTTTTCGAGATTGAACGATTGACGATGGTATGGTATAGATATGGTAAATATTTCTTCCATAACGATGTCTATGGGAAATGGTGACGATTTACCATTTGCGCGACCGCCTTTCTATTTTATAAAAAAAAACAAAAGGATCGGTTGACAAACAGAGGAGAAAAAAAATGTTGACTGTGTCTAAATTTATATAAAATATCTTTACATATAAAATTGAATCGAATTATAAATAATACCTTCCGATAAAAGTTGTTATTTGACTTTCATTTTAAATTAAAATAAAAAACTAGTAATTAACAAAGTATATATTATATATGCTCCTCCAGACCGATTTCGGCCATGGCGGCCAATCTTAAGAGAGATTAGCCAACAACGCAGGAGATATTATAGTGCACAAGGGTGTGCGCAAACACAGGTGCACTCTCTATTTCCTAACTCTCATAATATGATGGGACGGTCATCCGACACGACCGGAAAGAGTTCAGGCGCAGGACCAACGGCTTTACTTGCTTTCCAAGGCACGGGAGTGTACACACTTCCTTGAACTAGGGTCTCCGGGTCTGCGGCCTTACATCACGCCACTAGACCAACGAGGCAGTCAACGAAGTATAACTGTATATTTTTATGTGCTATCTGTGAAAAGAAATAAATTACTTCTAGTAATGTGATACAAATATTAAAACGTTTATTTTTCTACTGAAGAATAGGAGACTTAGGACCTTCTTCTTATTAAAACAGTGACAGGAAGACGTCATCACCATCCTCAATCACCACGATTTTCTTCTTTTTTCCTATTGGTTTCTCCTTTATCGAAGTTTAGTCGTTCTTTGCCGAAACCAAACCGTACATTTGATTAAATTCATTTTTTTAAAACAATATTGATGCTCCTAAGTGTACATATAAATATATAGACATAAATTATCTATTGGACAAAACAAAAAACGTAAAGATAGAAATAATCTCTTCTACAAAGTAAAAAAGGTTGAAAAATAGGAAGTAAATAGCTTATGAAAAATTGTAGTACGCTATAAGAGTATGCATATAATAAACAAAATATCGTTTCAATAGATCCATTAACGTTTTAAAAGGTTTCGAGTAAATTGGTTACAATATAAACCGAACACAAGAGGCAAACGAGCAAACAGCTTTAACTCAAAACGCTCATAAAATAAAGCACTTATCCCTTCTAAATTACCGAAACCGCTATAAATTCTATATGCCAACGTATGGCCGTAAAGTAAAACATACCTCACCGTCGACTTACACATTGACTGAGCGAAATTCTCCTATTATAATTGACTCAAAATCCCCTTATAATAAGCAATATAATGAACAAAATCCACGTTATATTAACTTTTGCTCATGGATTTCTGTCTGGCTTTCCACATTGACTGAGTGAAAATCGTATACAAATTGTTTTAGTACAAACAATTTAATGAGCAAATTTACTGAGGCGTGACCAATACATTGTCAATGGTTTGCTAGTTAGACAAGGCAAGCACCACAAAATTTTCATATGCTTAATTTGTGATTATAATTCTTCTCGTGTTCAACGGGGAAAGAAAGAACCTGCATATTGAATGAAAATTTTCCATATATGTATACACGAACAAGCATAGAAGCTGCGTTTTTTATGCTCCAAATCTTCTCAAAATCGAGACAAGGTCATCCTTAGCCCAGCTATGAGGCATTTACAGGATGTTACTAGTATCATTTTTTTATATATTGTTATTTTTTTACCTTCATTTTCTACCTTCATTAATTTAAATTGAATGATGTCATTTAACTGCATTGCTGTAAAAGTCTTTAACGGTGTATCACACTGAATTATGTCGCATTTATGGCTTAAATAAATAATTCATTATTTATTGAATCCTAAATCGATAACTTATGTAACGTGAAACAAACACTTTTATGATATTCTATAATAATTTTTAAACAAGTCAGTATGATGAGACCCTAAAGGTTTAGTAAAAAAACATTCATAACATTTTAAGAGTTATATACCCGCTACATTATTATATGCGATATATAACTATTCAGCTTCAAATAGATCGTAAATATTATTTATTTAGCCTCGTATTAGATATACCCCTTAATCTTAGTTGGATTTAGTTATATAATTCGCTTTCAATTTTCTTGTTGAACTTTCATTTGTCATTGCATTATTGTCTCGATTTGTAAATGGGCTATTCAATTATAGCCCAAAACAGAATTGTGATTCTAGGAGAAATACTGTTTATTAATGCAAATTTCAATCGTCATCGTTGGAACCCGAGGAAATAGGAAATACCTATTTGTGACATAACGTGATCGTGCATAAATATGTACATGATAGTATGTTTTATTTAAATGGCATTTTAACTAATTTCACAAACTTTCATTATAATTACGAAAAGTTCAATGTCTATATACTTCTTCAATTGTAGTAAACCACAAAATCCTCTTTATATAACAAAATAACAACAATAATTTAAAAAAAAAAAACGAACTAACGATACGAACGATTAACAACTATAAAAATAAATATTTAAAAAAAATCTATATTAATGGAAAATAACAAATTGTAAAAATTAAAAAAAAAACTTAAGGTCAAATAAGAGAAAATATCTGAGAATAGGTAAAATATGGTGGTAAGGTGTTTCGGTTGATTATTCACTTCTTTTTCTATTTCAAATTTAGATTGGAGAAGTGGGCCGCCAGATGGTAAGTGATCACCTATAGACATTGGAAATGAAAGAAAAATTAACCAAATCTCACATCACCAATGCACCACCAACCTTTGGAACTAAAATTTTAGGTCCCTTGTGCGTGTTACACTTGCACACTCACACTTCAAACCGTAACACAACCGTACTAAATATTACTGCGCAGCTGAATATATGACAAGTGGATGGTACCTACCCAGACGGGCTTGCACAAAGCCTTTCATAGTTCATATAAACTAAATTCTCAACGATGTCCCGACGTGTGTAACTTTATACGTCATAAAGCTGAGAAATGGCTCATTAAAATGTCACATGGAATTTAATTTACATATTTTGCTATGTAAAATGCAATACAAATGTAAGGTTCTGATGTCTTGGAATTTGGGATCTGCTACTTGAATTAGATTGACTTAGATCTTGGTTTAAAGCGAAGTTACGTCCGAACCTTGTTTAATTAAGCATTTAAGTAACACGAACTTAGATAAAGTTAACTTTATGTTAGGATAATTCCAAGTTTATAAGGAACACACACATTTTGATTAATCTCGTGTATATGGAAACGGTGTTTTGTGTGTCAGTGGCAACACTATCGATGATTCGGGAAAGAAAACACAGACTAAATTTTCGAAAAGAGATATAATTATTTGTTAACATTTTTCAATAGAAGGAAGAAATATCTAAGAAGCGATCGATTTATATATTTTTTGAATTACACATACGGTATAAAGCCGAGATGGCCTAGTGGTAAGAACGCGTGAATCTTAACCGATGATCGTGGGTTCAAACCCGGGCAAGCACCACTGAATTTTCATGTGCTTAATTTGTGTTTATAATTCATCTCGTGCTTAACGGTGAAGGAAAACATCTTGAGGAAACCACGAGTGCATGTGTCTAATTTCATTGAAATTCTGCCACATGTGTATTCTACCAACCCGCATTGGAGCAGCGTGGTGGAATAAGCTCTAAACCTTCTCCTCAAAAGGGAGAGGAGGCCTTAGCCCAGCAGTGGGACATTAACAGGCTGTTACTGTACTGTTACACATACGGTTGTCTGTTCCTAAGGTAAGCAACTCTTTCCTGTGTCATAGGTAACAAACGACTGATATATTTTTTTATATATATTTACATATAAAATTTAAAGTAAATGTATAAATTCATAATACACCCAGACTCGATGCGGGAATCGAACGATAACGTGACGTTCATCTTGAGCCAATCCCAGGTGAAGAATCTGGTCACGCTTACCACAAAACTGCATTGTTTATAGAACTGAACAAACATGTACAATTTCATAAAGAGGAAGTTGATCTAATTCAGCTGAACAAGATTTGAAATAAAATACTAAAAAACATTGCTAGTTAAATCAATAAAGTATAGTATCATAAAATAAACATTTATTTATATTGCAAACGTTACATATTATATTTTTAATATTTTTAAGAGCAAAATATATACGAGCATAGAGTCTTATAAATATTTCCTCACGTATTCAACACAAATTTGCTCACAAGCGATGGAGTAGAAGACTTAAATTGCCTTTGTAAGGAATATAATATTACTATTAGTATGCTACGGGTTAACTTATATACTTATACAGATGGGATAAATATTAAAGGCTTACGTGAAAATATCAAATAAGTTTTATTTATTTAAGAAAATAAAGGAACGAACAATTGAGGGATAAGCTTTAATAAAATTTACAATCTTCGCGTAGAATACCTATATCAATTCTTAGAGCGAATGAAATGTTGTCTTAATATTTTATAAAAATCTGAGTTATTTTGTTCTTTTTCATCAAGAAATCGACGAGATACTTTTGTTAACCGTATTTAAAGATTACGGGAATGAAAATGAAGATCATAGTTTATCGTAGTTCTTTTAAACAATCGTACCTTTTTTTCTCTTTTTGAATCAAAGGACATCCATAACAAGTCTTTAAACTTCTCTCATATTTAATACGATGACGTCTACGATGACCGATTTCGGCCACAACGCCTCTTCTCTATTAGCCAACTGTGCAGGAAGTATCATCATACACATGTATGTGAGTAAATACAAGTGTACTTTCGAAATGTGTCGAAGAATTAGGAAATACTCATAAACACGACATGAATAAATTCCAACGGATGATCACCGTTTTACGTGTTTTCCGAGGCAGTTGGCAGTATTTACTCCTGAGTCGCTCTGTCAACCCCCAGACTCCGGGTTGCTTAGATAGTTTTTAGCAGAAATACCAAATAACTTTTTACTGACTGACTCGAGTTTGTGTGGGGTTATTTTATAAAAATAAACATTATATATGATTACTGTGATTTATCTGTTAATTTTTTTCTTTTTTATATAGAATAGGAAGGTGGACGAGCATATGAGCCACCTGATGGTAAGTGGTCACCAAACGTCCTTAGGCATTGGCATTGTAAGAAATGTCAACCATCGCTTATAGCCAATGCGCCACCAACCTTGGGAACTAAGATTTTATGTCCCTTGTGCCTGTAATTACACTGGCTCACTCACCCTTCAAACCGGAACATAACAATATCAAGTATTGCTGTTTTGCGGTAGAATATCTGATGAGTGGGTGGTAATATTTTAAGGATTCTTTTGCATAAATTTTGTAGATCTATACAAAAAGTTATCTGAGATTTTAATACTTTCAGATTTTCTGTACGAATGCAACCGATTTCATAATACGATAACATCACAAATAAAAGTCATTTCATCATATATGCAATTTTGAAAGTAATAACAATAATTTTAATTATTTAGGAAACATTTTAACCTCAAACGTTTTAACCTCAAGAGGGAAATACGCTCCGGTTTTGAATATTCTTGTCCCCTTAATATGATGTTAGTTCATAGTAACAGCACTTATTTGAATGATATAAAAACTTAAGCGTCAAAATAAAGAATCTTATTTATATATCGGATCATTAAAACAAAACATTACGTTGAAGGTTTTTTATCTATATACATATAATAATAATAATAATATCCTGGGACATTTTCACACACGGCCATCTGATGCTAAATTAAGCTTGTACAGAGCTTGTACTATGGAAACCAGACAACTGATATACTACATATACTATTTTTCTTTTGTAAATACATACTTATATAGATAATTACACCCAGACTCAGGACAAGCAGACATGTTTATGCACACAAATATCTGTACTGGGTGGGAATCGAACCCACAACCTTCGGCGTGAAAGGCAAGCATCCACCAACCACGCCAACCAGCTCGTCAAATATATCATAATGTATGTTTGTTTGAACGCGCCAATCAGCGGATCCTCTATCCGATTTAAGACCTTTTTTCTTTGAGAAAAAATTTAAGCCTTTAAAATTTAAGTATATTATTACAATACGATCCATAGAGGCAGAGCAGTGACTCAAAAACCGCTCGAAGCAGCTGGTTCCTAATAAAAAAGCAGACAAACAAATGAACCACGCATTGGTAAGTGTACACCAAAGATCCATGTGGCATTCACCTTTGAAGTGAAAATACAGTCGAGGTGAGTCTCTGTGTACATTAATAATAATTATTTATTTATTATAAATTCCCCACAAAGGCACAATTGACAATCTTACAAATTAACTTCAAATTTATGATATATAAGATAATTACGGTATGCATAATGAGAAGTATTTAAAAATAAACAAGATTTTTTAAAGATTATAAATATATATTAAAGTAAAAATTCAATTGATATTCAAGTATAATACCATAGTATGTACATTCAAAGTGAATAAATGTGTACCTTTAAGTCCGTGATCGCATTATGCGTCGTTATCCTTCAAAATTACCTTCAAAATGTCACTCTTTAGTATATATAAAATATAAATATAAGTATGTCGTAAGAACAGGGTCAACAATATAAGAGTCCATTTTAATAAGCTGATTTTGATACTAATTTTATTGTATTATGTTTTTACTATTGATATAGGTTGGTAGACTGACAGATGGGCCACCTAATGGTGAAGTGGTCATAACTGTCCACAGACATTAGCACTATAAGAAATATTAACCACCCCTTACATCGCCAATGCACCACCACGAGGCGTGAAGAGGCATTTTGCAAGGCGGGGGCGGCTAGTGCAGAACAGTCTTCCCGACTGTACTGGCCGTCGTCGCATTTGTACTCTACTACCACTTACAACGAAACATGTTGCTGTAAAAAAAAAGAAAATATATATTTATATATATATATATATATATATCCTCCACACCGATTTCCGTCACGGCGTCCAACCTCAAGAGAGGTTAGCCAAGGACATATTATAGTGTGGGGTGCATGTCAGTCACCTCCACGTGGTGCACCCTGGGCAACGGGGTCGACCAGCAATCCGATGTTTTTTTCCGGAATACTTGTCGATCGCGGCTGAGACTGACGCGGCGGAAGTGTCGCGGGCCGCTCCTGGGACTTCTCTGTTGCGCAGAGTGGACCAGCGAGCGGCTTCGTGGCAAATAGGAGGACTCCGGGGTCCTTTTGGGTCGCCGGAGAGAGGAGGAGTTGGTCTCTGGAGTCCTTTCGGGCTGCCGGAGACAGGAGGAGGTCGTAGTAGGAGGAGGGAGAGGCGGGTTCGCCCAGTTTCGGTGTCGATGCTGGGTGGACGGATTTCGGTCACCGCTTTCTTAAACTCGTTTCCCCATCTCACCTCAATAAAAAACAACCGGTGGGTCGCTCACCCAAAGTGACGGCCGCAGGCGGGGTCACGGTGGTGAGCTAACGCATTCCCGTAACCCCGCCACCATGCGGTGAGACGGAAACGAGGAGGTGGGTAGGACGGTGGCCTTCTGCCCCGTGAGTCCCACATACCCGTCCCGGTCGTGTCCGGGCGGGAGGCGTAAATGCCTCTCCTCCTCGAAAAAAAAAAAAAAAAAAGAACAAAACAAGAAGGACATATGTATAAGTGTGTGTGAAAACACAGGTGCACTCTCTATTCCGTAACCCTCATAATCCGATGGGTATCCGGTAATCCGACACGACCGGAAAGAGTTTAGGCGCAGGACCAACGGCTTTACGTGCGTGCACGGGAGTGTACACACTTCATACTGCCAGACTCCAGGCTGCTATTGAGAATTTTCGACAGAAAAACCCAATAACTTTTTTTTGGTCCGACCTGAGTTCAACCCCGGATCTCCGGGTCTGCAGCCTTACATGTAGCCACTAGGCCAACGAGGTAGTCTAAACTTATAAGGTAGATTACCTCAGAATACTAGAGTAGGTTTAGTTCAATTTAAAATAAACCCATAAGTTTTGCCAACGGTAAAACTATGGAACTTAAAATGTTATTTCCCTTGGCTCGTTACTGTAATAACTTATTCGCTTTATACGTATTTCGAACATAAAAATTGACATGATAATTATAATAATAACACCATTAATTTATTGAAACTTTATCAACAATTTTTCTTTATAATAATTAATAAATTCATTACTTAATAACTTATATTTATTTCGACAAGAGTTCTTTGCTATGACTTTATTTAATTAGATTACAATTATATTTTCAATATTCAATTTCATATCATACATACATAACATACATACGTATATAAAATACATATATATTATAAAAGTAATTTATTTGATTTATCGATTAAATATTTATTTTATTATCTGTTAAATATTTTAATTATTTTTCTGTAGATATTTTTGCAGATCTGTAAAAAAATCTACCTGAGATAATAATTCGTTCAGATTTTCTTTGTCTACGAATGAAACCGGCTTGCAAGTAATGCGTAACTTAAATCCACGTTAGTATCTTTGCATTTATATATAGCGTAAGGCTAACTACCTATCACTGATACGAAGCTCTAGCTACATACATATTTATGGATCATATATTTATTAAAAGGATTATTTTGTAGCTTAAATTTAGATTAATAAAAAATCTTGACTCAACGTTTATGTATATGATATACTTTGCTTCTTTAAGATCAGTATTTTTATTGTGACGTCACAATAGAGAAAAAAAAACATTTTATACTTGGTTTGGACTCTTGTTGTGTTCTGGTTTGAAGGACGGGTGAGCCAGTATAACTACAGGCACAAGGGACATAACATTTTCGTTCCTAAGGTGGTGCATTGGCGATGTAAGGAATGGTACATATTTCTTACACCGCTAATGTCTATGGACGGCGACTACTGAAAATCAGGTGGCCCATTTGCGCGGCCACCTAACTGTAACATAAAAAAGGTGCCAGACCCTTCTCCCCAAAGAATAACTTATATAAATATACTTATACTAAGAACCAGTTTCGAAAAGAACGTTCAGAGCTTACTTTCTTCAGTCGTATAGTGTTTGCCGTTTCATCGGCCTGAGAACATCTCATAAGAGTAAGGGAGATAGAGACTACATTCACACACACATTTCCCTTGGCTAGTCTGTATTGAGGCAACCTATCTACTAGAACGGCATAATCATTGATTCTAAAGCGTAAAAGATATTGAGCTATATTACGCTATTTATCAGTGATTAGTTAGCTTTACCAATCTTAGGAAAGCTACCGGAAAATTTATGTGAGGTCGCTTTGAAGTGTCTTCGCCTTAATATCCCGTTTTGTTTGGCTTTGAAATATTTGAGCAAAAAAATCACAATTAAACGACACCGATGTAACGAATGACTATAAAATAAAATGATAAAGGTTCTTAGTAACTTTTTAAAATATAATGAATTTTTCTTATAAACTTTTCATGGTATTGCTTATACGTTTATTAATTCAGTTTTGACTGCCTTGTTGGTCTGGTGGCATGATATTAGGTCACAGATTCTGAGGTTATTATGAGTAGCAGCTCAGGTCATGATTCAGAAGGAGACGGCGAAACGGGAACAGGAAATGGCCGTGACGACAGCCGGGATGGCCTCGTGCTGGCTCTAGCAAGGAGTGTGGAGGACGAGATTAGCTTCGCCCCTTGTGGAGAGCTCCGCCGAACCACGAGCGCAGCACAGCACGGGAGGGACCGCGGATGCATTATATCAATACGATCAGCCTCTCGGCACGGATCGGAATCCGTGCCGAGAACGACCATCGCAGTGGTTTTAGTGGGTAAGAACCCCACATAACCCGATTTCCCCCCCATGGGAGCCGGATATCTTTCTAAAGGTATCTACTGCGTGAAAAAAAAGTAGCGCAAAGTCTGAACTCTTTCCGATCTACCATCCATCAGATATGTGAATTACTTATATTCGGTCACTGGCTGCAGCTGTGTTTGCGCACACATTTGTGCGCTATAAGGTGCCCTGCACAGTTGGCTAATCTCTCTTGAAATTACACGCCGTGGCCGAAATCGGTCATAAGGACATTCTGCTGTTGACTTTTCTGTTGGCATTTTGGAGACCTACTAATCTCTTATACAAAGAATTTTGTTTCAATATAGTTTTGACAGTGTTCGCTTAAAAAGCGCCTGGTCCGACAACTTTTGTTCGACTATTTCAGCAGTACGCAGTGTGGCCTTATACTGTCTGCGATATTTGTTATAGATAACTAACAGAAAATAATCTTATGTTAACACTCTTCTCATAATATTTTATTAAATTCATTCCAAATTCAAAAAAAATAGATAAATTGCTCTTAATGTTATATACATATTTATTTTGGAATATTGAGAAATTCAAGCAAGGATTAAATAAATTAATTATTCAATTAACAAATGTAACTGAAATATGATTCAAGACACGCTTATCAGATTCAATCTGATTAGTATTCTGTAGCTATAGACAAGACTTAAGATACTATTTGTGGTACATTAACGCTTTCAATTAATTAAAAATTAATTTAAATGAATATCGTCATCATTCTCAGTTGCAGTGTAAGTCGCGTTAAAGCATTTTGCTAATTTTATACTGAAAAATTGCCTAACGCCATCCTTCTGTAGGATATTTCCAAGAAGGGATGGTATATTTCTATGTAGATATGGACAGCAGATGTGTGAGTCGAGATTGGTACGTTGACCAACATGACCACTGAAAATACTTGAAAAATAGTCGAAACGCATAATTGATCTTTAACCCTTTTACCCAAAATTCGTCGTCCTTACTATATATCAACTGATACAGTATTATATATCATTAAAAACAACCCTATAAACGCATTAATACAAATAGTTATATAATATCACAAGATAATCAAATAAAATTAAATGTTTTTTTTCCAAGTATGCTTTACAATATTAACTCTTTCGCCGTTACGGAAACTATTTTTAAAACAAATCAGATTTACTATAATTTTGTCAATACAGTAAAATAAGCACTAAGTACACGATGAATGTTAAATTGTTTTTTCGTGTGTTAACTTAATAGACTTTTCACTACAAATAACAATTAGTTTTAGAATCCCGTAATTTTTACGTATATTTGGTATATACTATGAAGCTATAATAGCAAGTTTCGACGCATAATCCCCTGCCTTTCTTTTAGTTAATTTATACAGTAATTACCTTCTCATTTATTTTTTCAAATGTAAAATAAACAGTTTCATTCTTTAACTGATGTTTTTATGTCGCCGCTTATTCTTACGTGGTTTAATTGCGCCATTATTTACTTTGGTCTCAGACCATGAATCACATTGTTGAGGTGGAAAATTCCAAAATGGTAGCGATAAAATGAAAGATGCAAAGAAATAAACGCATAATCTACGCTACAGCGTTGCACTTTAATAATTTACTTCATACTCACTCGTGAAATGAAAGTCCACTTATAATAATGGACCGTTTTGATGCATGTATTCTTCCAAATATGTTTTAATTAGCCAATGTCGTCGCTTTCGGACATTTTACATACGTGTTCTGCGATAAGTTGGTTTTCTGTTCTGGCAGAATAACTCTATTTCTTCATACGAGATTTTGAAAAGGTTGACGCATTCTATCGTTGAAATATCTTTTGTTATAATATTTATTTTTTGTATATTTTTTAAGAAAGCAGAGTAACGCTTGTATTTTTATATGAAAAAATTGTTTGAGTATGGATAAACCTTAAATAAATCGATAATTTAGTTTTATAAATATTTAGTTGTATAAAAGTGTCGTTTAATATTAATTTATAAACATAACGTATTACTTGTAAGAAAAAAGTGTTAAATTATAAATGTTTTTATTTAGTATATGGACGGTTATTGCTTTAAGCTATTTCATTTATTAAAAAGTTAGATATAATAAAATTTCATGATTTAAAAAAATACAAAAACTCCCTAAAATTAAATTTTAAACATTACTCAAATTGTTTCCAAAGTTTTATACTGTTAATTACAATAATATTAAAATCTCCAAGAACAGTAGATGGTGACAAAACTGAATATTCAAAATAAGGGTCTCATTTGCAAAATTAATCCTTGCTCTTGGAATTACTTATTGTTTGCACAGCCGATTTGCTTTGATTCTCAAGGAGAATTTAACGTTTTCAAGTTTGAACTCGTTACAATTTAATCCGTTATGAGGTTATGAATAAACAGAAACTCCGAACTCGCCTTTAATTATTTTATATTAACTTTAATAGCCGTCCAATTGAGATGAATGAATGATGAGAATACTTTATTGTTTTGAGTTTTCTTAATAAACTTACGTAGCCTGTATATAGCTGGGCTAATGACTCTTTTTTGAATAGAAGATTTGGCGTTTAATTTGCGAGTTATAAACATGTGTTAGAATTCCATCCCAACACTATATTTTCCTCCACCACTGATATGATTTGATGAGCACAGATGCTTATCTGAGTTTGAACCAGCAACCTTGAGTTAATATGCATATGTTCTAACAACTGAGTCATCTCGTCTATTTAGACCAACCTCTTATCTTTTGAAGAAAATAAATACATATCCATCGAACAAGTTAAACTTAGAATTCTTTTATTAATTATTAAGCTCCATATGTATTGATAGAAGCTAGATGTTTTGTTTTAAAGGGAAATGACGCAATTCTTACAGGAATGTAGGACATAACATATTATATATATATATATTTTTTATAGAATAGGAAGGCGGACGAGCATATGAGCCACCTGATGGTTAGTGGTCACCAAACGCTCTTAGACATTGGCATTGTAAGAAATGTCAACCATCGCTTACATAGCCAATGCGCCACCAACCTTGGGAACTAAGATTTTATATCCCTTGTGCCTGTAATTACACTGGCTCACTCACCCTTCAAACCGGAACACAACAATATCAAGTATTGCTGTTTTGCGGTAGAATATCTGATGAGTGGGTGGTACCTACCCAGGCGAGCTTGCACAAAGCCCTACTCCACCAACACTCTCATTGACTGGAATTGTTTCCCCCAACTGTTTTATATTATGTATGATATTTTTTATTATATTAAATAGCACACGCTTATCCTTACAAACAATATTCTCGCGTTCGTTGCATAAGTCTAAGCAGATGCGACTTATTAAGTTCTAAAATGTTAAGCATACGATATTAAATGTAAAAAAGATATAGCTCGTCAATAAAATTAGAAATTATAAGCCATCCTGAATATCTAAGTAATATCTAAAATCGATATATAAGACTGAAAGATCTTTTTCATGGTACATTACACATAATAATGAACACAAATATGAGCGTTCAACTTAATTAACATAAATGGTAAAACGATTTGAGTCCATTTTGCCACTTCCAGCTAGTTTTCAGTTTTAAACTGTGTTCCTATTAATTTGTATATATATATGTATGTATTTTACTGTTATATAAATTCCAAAATATATGAAGGTGCATTACGGTTGATTTTTGTACATTTTTAAATGTTATAAAATCTATTAAATCGAATTTGAAACAAAATTACACAATAATATGATAAACGTTTAATTTTTTTTATTCATTATGGTCCCACGTTGGGCGCCACCGCGTTAAGTAAGATTTTTCTTACTATAAATAAACACAAATAGAGCTATAAGTGAATAAATAAAGCATCTACAACACAATAGAATTACTTACAGTAAGAGCTTTAATAGTAATGGCTTATTTTATTGTTTAACAAAGTAATTATTTAATCGTTTGTCTGCTGACACTACTACATCTTCGAAGTAAATGCGTCGAACAGTCCAATAACTAGCATATAAGGTTACATTCTGACGTCTACGTTCTACTTCCATGCTTACATTCCAGATAAGGGCAGTATTTTGTTCTTCTAATTTTCTAATTTGAATATATAAAAATGGTAAGAACGCGTGAATCTTAACCGATGATCTTGGGTTCAAACCCGAGCAAGCACCATTGAGTTTTCATGTGCTTAATTTGTGGTTATAATTCATCTCATGCTTGACGGTGAAGGAAAACATCGTGAGGAAACCTGCATGTGTCTAATTTCACTGAAATTCTGCCACATGTGTATGTATTTCTCCAACTCGCATTGGAGCAGCGTAGTGGAATAAGCTCCAAACCTTCTCCTCAAAAAGGGAGCAGCCCAGAAGTGGGACATTCACAGGCTGTTACTGTATTGTATATAAAATTGCCTTGTAAAAAGTTTTTATATTTCAAAATACATGTTCTTTCGTATCACGTTTTGACGGATGGAGTTAAAATAAATCTCTGGTGTGGGAGATTTGTTTTAAAAAAATTCCTGGAATATTTTAGTTCAAACAATTATTGTTTTTAAAATTGAACAAAATATGTATAAGAACGCGTCGTTCGGTATGTTATTTTATTATTTTTTGTATTTCTTGCTTGACTATTAAATCATTCAATTTAAAAATAATCTTAAGCCTAGTAAAAAAAAATTAAAGCTTGTTCCTACACCTGTGGTTTATTATATATTAAATAATAGCCCTACTGACAAATGAAGCACTTAATGGTGAGTGAGTGAGACACCACTATAAACATTGGCAATGTGAAAATATTAATCAATACACCACCATCATTGGGAAGAGCCCTTCACCATTCAAATTGGAACATAATACGAAGTATTGCTGTCTACCCAGACGAGCTTACACAAGCCCCTACCAATTAGTGGCACCACTTAGCGGCAGGGCTATGTTACAAGCATATTAATAGTATAAGAAGTTCTTCAAAAGGTGTATAACCTAGTTTTCAATCACAATGTAGGTATTTTATTCACAAATTGTAACAAATAAAACCTTTTATATAAAATTAGCGAAGCGAATTTACTTCGTACAGATTTAAAAAGCCGTATGAAGTTCGGAACATAAGTAATAGTGGGTATTAAGTGCAGTCGCATTTACACGCCGCTTTGTCTAATTACACGCTGTTACAGGGCGACGTGCGGGAGCCAGCAGAGTGGCTATAGGCCGAGAGACAAATGTAAACTTTAATTATATTCTATCTTCAAATTTTTATGTCAATTTATTATTTATTTTGTATTATTTAATTAGATGTATACTATGTATTTGTATTGCATAGTAATAGCGTGCGTGGCGGTTTTTATATAAATCAGTAATTTTATTGAATTTTAGTTTATTTTATTTAAGGATATTTTAATACAAAATTACAACTTTAACTATTATCGACCTATTTTAAGTTATTACCTTTTGTATTATAATATAAACCAAATACTTTAAATGCAAGTTTAATTGCTGTCAAAAAGCACATTCATACAATTATTCATTGGTATATCATAAGTAGGTTACACAGAAATATTGGCTACTGCCAAAAATATAATTTAAAATATTGTAATATACATAAACTAACGACAAATATCAATCATAATTAAGCAATAGGTATTAAATCTAAAATATAAGAAATTAATTTACATATTATAAAATATGCAATAAAAGCCTCAGAGTCACAAAAATGTTTGTCCAATATATGGATATTTAACACAATATATAAATAAAAATACAATCACCTCCTGGATTACGCGCCCTCGGCAATCAACTGCGCACGATAGCATTTCAGGCTGAAAACGCTTTGCGAGATGCATGCATCGACCTTTACTTAAACAGTTGAAAGCATTTAAGCAAATTATACTACAACTTTCGTACAAATGTGTACATTAAAAGTTCTCAAGACGCATCGTTGAACATAACGTCGTTTCATAATTTGTTTTTAAGTTTTAATGATACCATTAATTTTATTTTAACTAGTTATAAGTCTCTATGCAAGTAATTAACATCAACTTGTAGTTTTTGTAAAGAACGAGTGTTTTATCTGCAGACGATATAAAGCAACCTAATTTTTTTTTAAACTTGAATATTGATAGAGGATTCATTTTAAGAAATAAAAACTCTTGTTTGAAATCTAACAAGTGATTCTAACCTGGATATCATTTCCTAATTTCGCGTGGGTATTCCGATGTTCGGGGCGCACTCGACGCCTCCCGTTCCCGTGGGGGAAACACGTAATGCATTTTTCCAGCGAAAATGCCCTAATTTCGCACAATCCAGTTAAGAAAATATTTATTAAAATACGATGATATACACGCGCAAACACCTAAGCAAACATAAAAAATTACTTACAATAATTTCGTTTACATAACACGCATCTGTTCCGTAAACATTATATAAATAAAAAATAGAACCGAATAAACGCAACGAATATCTTACAAAAATGATAAATTGCAAATTGCAATAGGCATTAGAAGGCACGTTGTACATCAATGTGACATGGATAAAAGCAACAAAGCTGACGTCAGAGCTGAGCGTCATATTGACAAGGAAGTGACGACAGACCATTCGTCATGCCCGGTTGATATGGAATGAAATAGCGGTTTAATATTTCAGTAGTGCATGTAGACTATGAGATTTTATTCGTATTTTTATATTTACATTTAAAATCAATTTCTTGGAAGATAAACATTTAGTTTTTTCGTGAAAGGTTTCCCGAGTATGATTCTTTAAAATAAAAACGTAGTTTCACTCCGAAGAAGTCAAGGTAATCGATACATTTTTCATAAATAAATAATTAAAGAAATATGAGTTGTTAATCTCCCTAACGAAATAGGTTTCATTCAACCAAATAAATCTAGACCAGATAGCACTCAAATCTGATTTAGAAAGGCACATAATTATATGATAAAAGCTGAAGCGCCCACACTATATAGATTTAAAATCGCGAAAACTGTCCAGTCTACCAAACAACATATACTACACTATACTACTGGTGGTAGAGCTGTGTGCAAGCTCGTCTGAGTAGGTACCACCCACTCATCAGATATTCTACCGCAAAACAGCAGTACTTGGTATTGTTGTGTTCCGGTTTGAAGGGTGAGTAAGCCAGTGTAATTACAGGCACAGGGGATATAAAATCTTAGTTCCCAAGGTTGGTGGCGCATTGGTGATGTAAGCGATGGTTGACATTTCTTACAATGCCAATGTCTAAGGGCGTTTATTGACCACTTACCATCAGGTGTCCCATCCGCCTTCCTATTCTATAAAAAAAAACAACATACGTCTGTTTGATACATTGATTTCAATGCGTCTTTATTGCTGGCACGCATGATCTCACAGGTGTGGCTGTAGCTATACAAAATATCACGCAAGATCACATCCCGGTTCGCTTGAACGAACACGTGTGTTCGAACATTAACGAAGCTCACGAATCAAAGCCATGCGATATATTGACAAGGAGACGTTAACAGCCAATTTGTCACACCATATTTATTATACAATAAACAATGTAAAACAATACCTCTAAATACAACTCCAATCAACGTATTTTACTCTTTTTTACTCAACACACACACATGACACCTATACAGTAACCAATATGTGCTTGGTGAAACAGAAGTGCATGAGCCGGTGACCTGATATAAATATTATTACTTTTAATTTAATTTAAGGGTTCAATAAAAATAGCAACAGCTGATTCACAAATTAATTTTACAGAATTATAATTATTCAATTTAGCAGACTTTAATAAAGTAATGATAATATTTATAGACTTGAAAATGACTTTTGTAATAATACCTCAAATAGAAAAATGGATTGGGGTATAATTAATTACGTAGATACCGAGGGAGAACCAAAAGTCGGAGTATTATCGTGCATAAGCAATTCAGTTGAACTAATTCTGACCACTAAATACTCGTAGTACTTGAAGGTAGAACCCTTACTGTCATTGCATGAACTCTTACTTTAAATCAGGCTCTAAGTAATGAGCCCATGTTTCATCTCCAGTCTAAATCCACTCAAAAATGTATGTAGGATCCACGTAAAAAGTGCTTAGACGCGTCTTTTCACTGTCGCTTTTGTGGCGACCTGAACATTATCCTTACTCATATTGCCTCGAATTCTATTACGCCAAGATAATAATGTCTACAAAATTGTTATATATATATTACTCCAGCTAATGAAAACAGCTATTTTTTTTCAGACTACCTCTGTCCTTGATCTAATATTACGATTTTTTTTATGTCTGACATGGTTCAATAAGTCTTTCTGGGTAATTCTCAATCGAATTTCAAACTTGTTTGAATATATCACGCTATTTGTAAATCATGCTTATATCAAAATATTGAGTCTCAAAATTAAACGACCTCCATCATAACTTTGATGGAGATGATTATCTTTATTACAGTAAGTTATTAAATTTTCTCCCTTGTGATTATAGCGTCATAGGGTTAAAATTTAGTACATATACTTTTCAAACATTTCCCGATTACGATGGTACCAAATGAGTACTTCCTAACTTTCCTTTTTACCTCGGACTTTTGAATTTTCACGATAAAAAGTAAACCCATATAAAGAACAACTCGTAAATGGTTTGCTAGGTGAAAAACTCCTGTATTCTTAAAGAAAAGGTTATAAACTTATGTCATCACGTTGCTTCTTGATGGGATGAAATGCAGCAGTTCTCACAATGTTTTCTTTTAATGCCAAGTACGAGCAAAGCAAACTTGCTTGCTTGGATATTCACAAATACCTGTTTCATTTTTACCCCAGATCATAGTTACTAAATACAATTTTAGGGCGATAGACAATACTTAGTAATACATACAAAAGTTTGTTAGTATCGGTAGTACAAAAATACAATCTAATATTTAGATTTAAAAGTATTTTATAAGTACAATTACGTACAATTTTGTATCCGATATTAACTATTAAGTTAACTGTAATAAAATACCCTTATTTTAAATTTACGGTTATTTTAAACCGAAAATAAATACTGTAACTTCTTTAGCACCAATTAGTAAAGTCAAAAGCGGGAGCTGATGTTTTCAATATTTCATTAAACCTTTGAAAATACGTGAGTTTTGATAAACAAAAATATACCCTTTCTCCTTAAAATAAAGTCGTTTTAAGAATACTCGTATGATGAAAAAGTTGGAAAACAATACGTAGGCAACTAGCTTGAACTGGCTTTAATATTTTGCCACGAAATCCAGTGACATTTCCTTTAGAATTTTTAACGTTGGCTCTTTAAAAGTTAACAGAGTTGACATTTATATTGCTGTGGGAAAATGTATTGATCATTTTAAAATGACAAAATAAATAAAATCATTTTAGTTCAATAATAGAATCCAACAACAACATCAACAACAACAGATGTTCATAAAGCAATCAATAATGTTTGTAAGAAAACAGTGATATGTATAATATTTCCAAGATCTAGCAAACATAATATGACAGAGCATTGTCGCGCATGTTTTGCAATATGCGCATACATGCACACGCGCAAACGTTAGTGAAAGCGCGCCATTGTAAGATACTGCGCATTCATTATCTGCGCTCCCGTCTCGTGTAGTAGGTACACTCAAGCAAATTCGTTTTTGCGCATCTATCCTCTTTTATGCTACTAAACAGTTTTAGATTGCTTTCATATCTTATTTCAACGTTATTCTGTTAATTGATTGGTATTAAAATATTATGGATTGCTTAACACCTGTTTATCGTAAAACTTAATTTAAGCGAGTTGTAAAACAATACGTATATATCCAATAGAATTCAGATAGGCTAGTTGATAGAACAAATGGATTATAATAATAAGCCCCGGGTTCAATTCTGGACTAATGCCGCAGAGTTTTAGTGTGTTTGCCATGTGTTTATAATAGTCATAATTGGCGGTAAAATTATGGATATCGATAGTAAAATACTGTGTAATGACCGTTAGAAATGCAAACACAATATACCTTATTACTCATTGGCTTGAAGTTTTATTTGTTTCTCTTGAGTTGTTTATAAAGTGCGTTATAAATTTTAATTTCGCGGAAGGTCATTATTATTTAATGTAATGTACAAAATATTTCGAAACACTCCAGATTGGAATAATAGCTCTATTTAATATCGAGTTTCACGACGTAGTAATCAGTTTATAATGAATAAACGATAATGAAGACATTTTGGGAAGCAAAGTGCAAGGACGATACTTTCGACTATAATGAACACCGGACCTCTGTGAAATACTAAGCGATTTATCGAATTACTTTATTTTGTTTATTGTGGTAATAAATTACTTTTACCTAAACTCGTAACAATATTACACAAAAATACATTGTAGCACGCGTCCTTTCTTAGGCTATAAACTAACAATTTATGAAAGTTCCTTGTCAATAAGATTATTTTAACAAACGAGACTTACTTTTTATAATATTATTATTTTTACATTAGTAAGTGTAGTTAGCAACTCAATCGCGTAGACACTTAACGCTACAATTATATGGTGGTAGTGTGGTGTGAACTTAGCCTTACATATATGTAAGGCTAAGTAATCACATTGTATGTTATGAAGGACTAATATACGAACCTTGGAACCAAAGAGTTTTATCATTCGTTTTCACATTACAGTAGCTTTATGAAAGTCCGTCTGGATAGCTAACAGGAACGGATTTAAAGTTCTGGAGGTCCCGGTGCAACAAAGGTGTGAGCTATAATTATTTTCAAAATATTATATTTAGTAATTTATCGAGAATCAAACTAAAAACTAAGAACTATTCTTATATTTTACTATATCTCTGTACATTATATATTAAAAGTGTTTACTCGTCGGAATTGACATGGTTGTACGTTTAAGAAATCTCTATTGTCGCACCTTGGGAGAGGCCTATGTTCAGCAGTGGACAACGATTGGCTGTTGATTGATTGATTGATATTGTCGAGGCCCGGGGGCTCGTCCCCCTCTATATACAATCTAAATCCTGGTTACTTAAGCGCTTTTAAGTGTAGATTCGATATGTAAATCATTTTCAAGATTTGACATGTAAAAGTTGAACGTCTCTGTGTGGTGAGGCAGTTAGTTAGTTTGTATCTTATTTATTTTAATCTATATTTATTATTATTTCTGTATTAAACATAATAACATATTAAAACTTTTTAGTTTATTTCATTGACGTCACGTAGCACTATATGATACGATATATATGTCCCTGATTTTGTAATACATATGTCGTGATAATCGAAAAATAATAAAACATTCAATAATAATAAATAAATAGACAGACAAATAACGTATCAGCCTATGAATTCCTCACTAATTAGCTAAAGTCGCCTCTCCCTTTTTATTTCCTTAAAAAGGGAGAGGTTTGAAACTTATTCCACCGCGCTGCTCCAATACGTGTTGGTAGACACACGTGGCAGAATTTCAGTGAAATTAGATGCATGCAAGTTTCTTCACGATGTTTTCCATCATCGTCAAGCACGAGATGAATTATAAACACAAATAAAGCACATGAAAATTGAGTGGGTTTGAACCCACGATCATCGGTTAAGATTCACGCGTTTTAACCACCAGACCATCTCGGCTATATAGATATGTAAAGAGGCAGGCTGGTAGAGCGACAGAAAAATAAATACATCTACAACAAACTATAATGTTGATAGCAAAGTTGGATACTGTATAAAATCAGGTATTTATGTTACTAAATGATTCAGAACTGATACATTCCACTTTATACTTAGTTTATTTAAACTAAAAGTAAGTAACTTACAGTCTCCGCGTTCATCTTTACGTCTTTCAAAGTTTACTTGTTTGTTGGAAGATTTTATGGATCTTAAACTCTCCTTCAATAAAGCCGCGTATTTTATTACTTTTTGAGTGAATATGGCTACTATAAAAGTTCGTAGGTCTTTTATAATTCCTTGTCTATACTTTTGTAAGTCTGTCCCAATACTGGTTTATCTTTTATATTTGAAATTCATATTCATATTCATACACATATTCATATTTATTTCTTATTATTATTTACTTTGTAGATAATACTTTAAACTATAAATGATTTTGTACGATTTATTTCTAGTATCATTAAATATATTAAATAAGTATATTGTTGTAGGATACCATGGTATCTATATATATACGACGAGCCGGTTGGCGTGGTTGATGGATGCTTGCCTTTCACGCTGAAGATTGTGGGTTCGATTCCCACCAAGTACAGATATTTGTGTGCATGCATATGTCTGTTCGTCCTGACTTTGGGTGTAATTAATTATATAAGTATTTACAAAAGAAAAATAGTTTATCAGTTGTCTGGTTCCCATAGCACAAGCTCTGCTTAATTTAGGATCAGATGGCCGTGTGTGAAAAATGTCCAAGGGTATTATTATTTTTATATATGTATATATAAAAATAATAATATCATGGGACATTTATATATATATATATATATATATATATGTATTATATATATATATATATATACATATATATATAAATAATATCCTGGGACATATACATGCATATGTGTATGTGTGTAAAAATATTATAATATACATATTTTATATACTTTTCGGCCAATCCTGTCATGTCAATTCAATGTCAAAGTTGTTTATTTACTTCACTTATCTTGTGATTCAAAAAGGCCATTTAACTCAAGTAAAAAAATTACCATATAAACGATTATGATAAAACATTTAACTAATGTAAATAAATTTTTCCTCTTTATAATTCTCCTAACATTATATTTCTTATAAAAAACATCAAAGAGATTTCATACGAGAAATTGAATAGGAGATTCCTCGCTCATCGAGGCTAAGTGCTTGTTTTGTGATGATTTATCGTACTTGATTCTAGCTCCCGTTATCTAGACACAGGGCCGTGTGTCAAGACACTGTGTCAGTTTAAGATAAGTGGAGACATAGAACTGTGTAATTTACACCTTAGATGAAATACGTCCTACGAGCCGTGTATTTTAATTTATAGATCTATTAAAATACTTAGTAACCTTTGATAAATTAAAAAAACTACGCTAATTCTCAAAACATTTTCGAAATATGTATATTAAATTTAAAGGCCGGCAAAGCACCTGCAAGTTTGGTAAGTGATCATTACCGTCCATAGACATTGGCAACAAATATTAAGCATTTTTTTAATCGCCATTGTGCCACCTATTTTGAGGACTAAGATGTTAAGTCCCTTGTGACTGTAGTATTGTTTCACTCACCCTTCCAACCGGAAAACAACAATTATATTACTGTTTAATGGTTCTACTGTTATCTGATGAGTAACCTACCTACCTACGGGCTTGCACAAAACCAAGTAACTTAAAATAATATTATGTAATTTATGACACGCATATGTTAACAAGTAGCACATAGGCGCCCAGCTGTTGTGGCATATAATAACTACTCCCAATGATATTTATCTCGGTGATTTATTTACCTATACCTTATTATGTCTATAATTCATTATTAATAATTTCGTTAATCATCATATTATTAAATTACGTTGTAAACCATAATTTATTAGTTCATAAACTGACTTTTGATTATTTTTGTATAAAGTGGGTAGGACGCGCCATAGGAGCATATTTGTGTTAAGAATTCCTGGCACCATGTTACGCTGTCTATTATAAATTAAGTGTAATAATTGGACTGTTTTTCATTTCATAAAGCCCACAAGTGTTAACACATAACTCTAGATGAAGCTAATGACATGTCGCTTGTCAAAATTTGATAGCTTAACAGCTACACGAGGACAAATGCACATACACACATAGCCTGGTAAAAAACTGTCACCCTTCTATTTGCTTTACAATGGTGTCGAATATTCGCACGATATTTGCATATTAATCTTAGAAGATATCACTATTAATAAACAGGCTATTTACTTCTTATGCTATTTATCTGTATCATCGTGAGAAAAAATTCTAAATTTATTTTAATATATAAACACTTTTCAATGATTATAATAATATTTATCATCAGAATATTTATTAAGAATCAGAAATATCTACTTATAAATATTCTCTTACCAATCAGACGCCATAATAAATATGTACAGAAAAAGCTGTGACGTAATTGCAACAATTTTACGGATATATTTTTCTTATATCTTTCACAATAGTCTCGTTGCGATACATCAAAGTCCAAACGAACCGTTCGCGTGTGAATCGAATTGCCATAGAAATATAGGTCGTGTGAATTTACGGATTATTGTACACATACGTCCTTTTAAGTTCGAACATTTTATATTTTATTCATGTAATTTTCTGGCATTAAGGCCGGTCAGCCATAGCTGACTATTTAAAAGTAATACATTTCTGACGAGTTCTTGCCGGTAGAATTTACAAACGGTAATAGTTTTATGTTTAAATTATCTTTTTGAATGATAATTCAAAACTGGTTAAATTACTTGAATATAATTTAGCTGTATATATACACTGCTATTACTTGAATATAATTCAGAGTGTTCACACTTCAGTGCCTCAGAAACGTCTGAGCATGTTAAGTCGTTGGTCCTGTGACTCAACTTCCCGGTCTTGTCGGACCGCTGTCGTCGAATTATGAGAATGTGTAAATAGAGAGAGCACCAGTGATTACGTCAAGAAATAGAGATTATCCTTACATTTGAACACCATAGTTTACCCTTCAAATTTCGTAAACATCCGTTAAGAAAAGTCTGGTCAATAATAATTCCTATGAAAATAGAGAAAAGTATTTTCGATATTTGTGCTAAAAGTTAATATGATAATGAGCCAAGATTACGTAAATTCAAGGTCATCGTAATATTTATTAACTCAATTAATTTCAATGTGATATTACGAAATATTGTATTTGCAATATTCATTTCAAATGTGAAATTAAAGTTCAATATTGTTGTACATGATAAGTCAACCTTCTCTTTGTCATATTAAGTGGCATATATAATTTATATTATTTAAAAAAAAAACAAAGAATACTGAACAAATACTCTTCCATTTCATAACGATGAAGTTGTCAGAAATCTATCCCATAATCCGGTAAAAAGTGAAACCAAAAGAAACGCACCATTACGTTACTTTATAACCCAACATATTTCATGCTTCGGCGGAACATTCGTTCATAAATCGCCTGGCGATTGATACATAGACGGAAGAACTGTTTATGCTGAGGCGAGGCTGCCCGTGAAATTGAATGTGTCCACTGGATTTGTACGAGCGTATAATACAACATGTGCTTGGATTAGGTATTGAATTATTATAAAATGGATGCGACACGATGTAATAAATTAATCCGTAATTTTTTTTATTTTTATTGCATAGGTAGGTGGACGTGCATATGGGCCGCCTGATGCTAAGTGGTCACCAATGCCCATAGACATTGGCATTCTAAGAAATGTTAACCTCCGCTTACATCGCCAATGCGCCACCAACCTTGGGAACGTGAATATCTGATGAGTAGGTACCTACCTAGACGAGCTTGCACAAAGCCCTCCCACCAGTATGACTTTTAGATTTCGAACTTTGGGAAACAAATAGTTTTGACCAAATACAATCGGGATCTAATGGCTACTATTCCATTAGAACTCACATCTTACCGTACTCGTGAAATCTTGAAAACCGTCTGTACGCTAATTTGTTGCGATATGTTTAACGATGTGGCATATTACTTCGTAACATTTCAATATCATATTCTTCGTTGGGATTTGAGTTTGGTTTTACGGAATAGCTTTATTTATTTATTGGTGGTATATACACTCATCACTGGTGGTTATTCAACCACCAAACAGCAGTACTTAGTATTGTTGCATTTCGGTTTGAAGAGTGAATGTAACTACAGACACGAGGGACATACCATCTTTGTCCCTACGATTGGTGGCGCAGTGACGATGCAAGGGATGGTTAATTTTTGTAAGCGTGCCAATATCTATGGTCGGTGGTAACCACGATTTTGAGCCTAGAGAAGCTTTTCGTATTTGTATTTCGACGCACTCCGTAACACATAAATGTATTTTTCCAGCGATATCAAAAAAACTATGACTTATACGTTAGTAACAATAAATAATACTTATATATTTCATAAGGCTCTTCCAGTATGTTTCTATAACAGTATGTTTTTTGGAATAAAGCGATTTTGGGTTAAAGCATGTGCCGTTTCACATTCATCATCTGCCAGGTTTATTGTTTTGTAAAGACTTAACAGTATAAACAATATTTACGAATTTCAATCTTAAATATCAGTTTTAAGATTGATTTTAGACCAGCAAAATACAAAATTACGTTCTCATTCATAAAATATAAATTAATTTTCACCTAAATAGTGTAACTAGTGTATTTGAGTATTTAAATGAAAATGTTTGTAGAAATTATTCGTTGCTTTTGCTACTGTAACCGAACTAATCATTTATTTAAAATCGGTTATTTGAGATGAAATTTAAAAATACTGTATATAAAATTACAATGTCTTTGTTTATTATATTATTACACTTATTTTGTTATCCTAAGTTTTTATAACAGCAAAGCCGATTCCATTTATGGCTGGTTTTTGAAAGTGATTTATTTTTTAAAATAAAGTATTTTACCTTAATCCCCACGAGCTCAAGAGATACTTATAAAACACCTTTTTTTCATATATGCACCAATTTGACGAGCCGATTAACGTAGTTGGTAGATACTTGCCTTTCACGTCGAAGGTTTTGGGTTCGATTCCCACCCAGGACAGATATTTATGTGCAAGAACATGTCTGTTTGTCCTGAGTCTGGGTATAGTTATCTGTATAAGTATGTATTTACAAAAGAAAAGTAGTATATGTAGTTTATCAGTTGTCTGGTTTCCATAGCACAAGCTCTGCTTAATTTGGGATCAGATGGCCGTGTGTGAATAATATCCCAAGATATTATTATTATTATTAATTTAACCTGCGACAAATTAATGTCTTTTTGACTTTCAAAATACTACACTAATAAACATATATCTCAATACATTTGGGGTCTTTTAAGATCAAATTCGAATAATGATATACCGCGGACCGTTCGCCGATTTATATAAATTCATCCCAAGAATTCGGCTTTTGTATGTAGCTCTTATAAGTTACAAATATGTATTTATATTATTATGAATATAACATTTTTATGAGTATTACATACAAATCGATTCCCGCAGCATCATTTATGTGAACGAGGGATTAATTAACAAATGAAATTAAATTTGTAGCGAAGACAAACACATACCCTTTAATAAAAGTAATCATAACTTTTATATATGAGGTTTTTTATATAATATAGATAGATGGACGAGACATGATTCACTCTTGGTAGGGCCTTGTGCAAGCTTGTCTGGGTAGATACCACCCACTAATCAGATATTCTAATGCAAAACAGCAATATTTGGTATTATTTTGTTCCAGTTTGAAGGGTGAGGGAGCCAGTGTATTTACAAGCACAAGGGATATAACATCTTAGTTCCTAAGGTTGATGGCGCATTGGCAATGTAAGCGATGGTTAACATTTTTTTACATTGCCAATGTCTCTGGGCGTTGGTGACCATTTACTATCAGGTGGCCCATATGCTCGTCCGCCTACATATACACTAAAAAAAATATGATATGTGGTCAACATCAACATTGGTGCCGTAAGAAATATTAACCATTTTTTACATCACCAATGCTTCACAAACCTTTGGAAAGAGATTACCATAATGTAATTTAAAAAACTATGTTAAGGAAAATAAAAAAATCGTTTATTTATGATATGAAAAAAATTACACGAATATTTTATCACAAGTTCCAGACGAAA
Source organism: Nymphalis io (assembly GCF_905147045.1). Classification (NCBI taxonomy): domain Eukaryota; kingdom Metazoa; phylum Arthropoda; class Insecta; order Lepidoptera; family Nymphalidae; genus Nymphalis; species Nymphalis io. Next base: position 6,499,343 of record NC_065910.1, on the reverse strand, counting down.
AAATATACTTTTTTATTTAACCAATTTGCCTTTCAACACGAACCTCCAAAATCAGAACTTCCTTTATAAGGCCATTTATTTTTTTACTCAGCAGATTTCTAAGAAACAGGTTTTAACATAAGGACAGAGATACGTGACTGTGATCCTATGAGGGTGCAGTTTTTTCATCAGATTTATTTTTCCCTTTGTGGTAATCCATCATACCGCACGCCTTACGTCTCTTATTTATCTTTCACCTGTTAGTGGGGGCAGATCAAATCTTGCAATTGAAATACACCTACTTATTAGATACAAGCTGTGTCTCAAGATTTCACACGCATTAATTTTGTATTATATACATATGAAATATATATATTATATATATAATATATATTATATTTATATTATTGTAACATTTTATAAACTCAATAGTTTTTTATGAAATAAAAACTGAATGTTACCTTGGAATACAACAATACATATATTATTATACAATTATACATATTTGTTATTTTTGTTTTATTTTATTAGGATCTCCAACAAGGAATACACATGACAAGCTTTAATACATTATGCGAGTTATAAATCTATGTGCTCCCTCAGTTACAGGAAACCACAGAATCCATCATTATTTCTACCTGTAATAAAAATACTTGTTACAAAATAATAAACACAACAAATTTTATTAACGAGAAGCAACAATAACTTTTTATTGGTCCGACCCTGGTTTTGAACCCAGGACCATTAGATCAGCAGATAAGCTACGAGAGCGTCGACGCAGCGAAAAGTGGTTACCTATTTTTAATAATGAATTTTTTATTAAATGAAACCGATCCGAACCGTTTTTATTTAAATTTTATCTTATTTAAAATTAAACCAATCTTATCCGTTCCTTAATTCTATCATTGAATTAACTTATAGTTGAATAAAAATTTATAATCTTTGTTTTATTCAACATAAACCCTTTGTTATATAAGTGAAGATACTTAGAGGGATGAAAATATCCCTAAGGGTTTGAAATGAAGCGGTCACAGGTTTTTCTTTGAATACAATTCTAAAACAAATATTCTTATTTCGGTTTTGCACGAAACATAATACCCATGCTCATAAAACAGTATTTCTATTAAAGAAATTTTAAGCTATTTTGTTGTCACGCGATGGTAATTTTCAATATATATTTTTTTTTTTGTTAAATGATGATTTAAACATTATTTTAAGAGTTTTATTTGAATTATATTTTTGATTTGGATAATTAATGAAATTTATAACACACAGATATTTTAAATATACGTTCCGTTACATGAAATTAATGGTTTTTGACATTTGAAATAACACAAAATTTCCACACTAATTTCTAAAAAAATAATAATAAATAAAAAATCATTTTGAAAAAGGAACCTTTTTCTTATTTTTTATTGCGTTTGAGGTTATGAATGTTTTTGCTAAAAAAAATTGAATACGTCAAACGAGATGCACCATAGTGTTTACATATGCTTAATTTGTGAATGACTTTAATTTGTCTCTCATTTCGTAGTTAGTTAGAAGAGTAACATCGTGACCCACATGCATCGGATGAGATTCAGCCACATATGAATACACCAGACATTCGAGCATGTGAAATAATCTTCAAGCTCTCTTCGAGATAGAAATATAGCCTAGACGTAGAATATTCAGAAACTGTAGCTTTATTTTACGAACATATCATTTTAGTTTAATTTCCCATATACCATAATATTTTATATGCTAGGTCCAATTTTACGCAACAATATGTAATAATTGTACAATAATCGTCAAACAATGTGACGCGAATTATTATTGAAGTAAGCGATACAAGTCAAAACATTAGGAGCGACCCGTTAACCTCAGTTTCATTTATATTTTTGACATTTTTTATTTTATCATTTGCTCCACAGTTGGAAAAAAAGTCTTCGGGAAGTCGTGAATGTGTCTAAGAAATGGTGAAAGCGTGTATCAACTCGACAACGTTGACAAAGACTCTAAGCAATGTTGATTTATCGTAGATTATTATGAAGCTTTTAGAAAACTCTAGATTTTTTTGTAGAATAACATATTCAATATGAAATAAGTAAATGTATCTGTAAAGCACAATAGGGAATTGAGCCTAAGCACCTACCTTCCACAGCACCAACTAGCTTACATAGACTGGGCCCAGGACGTGTCTTCGGTCTTCCTATTTATACGTCTTCCGTAGGTTACCAGTGGCTGAAGGAACCATGGAATATCGTCCACACTTATATATATAATGATAAAAGTTACACACACAAGAGAACACAGGTTTTTATGAGAGCGCGTAAAATATCGACCGCTCCATTTGGATATCAATGTGAACAGAATAGTTCAACACAAATGGCGCTGTAGTCGCGCGTCTAACCAATAGGAACGCTTCTATTCGGTTTCCTTTATAATGATTGAAGAAAGTACTCAAACTCATTTCTAAAACAAAAAATAAAAAACTTGCTTGTAAAGATTATGTTGTAATGTAAATTAAAATTAATAATTTAATTTTTCGTATAAATTCTGATAACAAATTAATTCTGCATCTTTATAGTTATACTATAACTATAACTATTAAGTTATTTAATCTCTTACTTAAACAAGAATTTGATAATTACACATTTAAAACAACTACCCTCGCCGTTTCTGTCTGTCAATCTGAACGCGATTAACTTAAAAGCAACCAAGTACGTAATGATTCATAAGGAGGTTTTAAGTTTTTAATTAATTTATGGTTTTGTGTAAATTTACTGAAATATGATGATGAGGAAAAATCATGCCGATTAGTAGTTTTACTGGCATGAACTGCGTAAACCAATATTAAATTTAGTTATATGTATTTCGTTATAATCATCCTGTTGAACCTTCTTTCACCAGTGCAAAGCTATTATTATATATTTCAGCGTAAGGAGGTCGACGTGCCTCAGTGTATGTGCCGTGCGTAATACACTTTTGTTGGCGGACAGAAAGGTAAGGTGTTCATTATTGGCGCGACTTTTTATTTGTTGAATGTGTTCAATTGTGTTGTTTAGATTTTTAAGAGTAATTGAGTGTGTAATTTACATCAATTTGTAAGGTTTGATGTTCTATTTTATGTAAAAACTAATTGGTTTTATAAAATCAGTTTCACTTCTAGGTGCTAATTTTTTTTTTATAGTATGTAGCTGGCGAGCATATGGGCTACCTGATGGTAAGTGGTCACCAACGCCCATAGACATTGGCATTGTAAGAAATATTAACCATTGCTTACATCGCCAATGCGCCACCAATCTTGAGAACTAAGCCCACCTACCAAGACGAGCTTGCACAAAGCCCTACCACCAGTAAACTATTAATCTTTATTTTACATACTGATTTCAAATTTATTCATAATGAAAACGTTTCATTTTTATGAATTATTACTTTTATTATACATATGTCCAGACAAGAAAGATTAAAATTAATAGTGATAACCATTTCACATATCCACCGTGTCTAGTAACCCGAGTCCTCTTTGCAGAAACATTTATCATTTTAAATATATTTTCAACACATTTATTCCTTAATAATTAATATTTGGATTAAAACCAACCTGTTTTATTGTTACTTCGCACTCTTCATCATTTATATGTTGTCAGGCTATTACAATGTATTTATCATATACGAAAACCCGCTTTACAACACAACTTTTAATTTTATCCAATGCGAAAATAGATAAATACTTAGGCTTAAATAGGCTTTATGCAAGCCCGTCTGACTAGGTACAATCCGCTCATTAGATATTCTACTAAACCAAACAGCAGTACTTAGAATTGGTGCGTTCTTGTTTGAAGGATAAGAGAGCTACGGGTTCCAAGGACATAACATTTTCATTCCCAAGGTTGGTATCGCATTTGCGATGTAAGGAATGATTAATATTACTTACATCGCCAATGTCTATAGGCTGTGGTGACCACTTTTTTTATAGAATAGGAAGGCGGACGAGCATATGGGCCACTTTTTTTTTTTTTATAGAATAGGAAGGCGGACGAGCATATGGGCCATCTGATGGTAAGTGGTCACCAACGCTCTTAGACATTGGCATTGTAAGAAATGTTAACCATCGCTTACATCACCAATGCGACACAAACCTTGGGAAATAAGATGTTATATCCCTTGTGCCTGTAATTGCACTGGCTCACTAACCCTTCAAACCGAAACACAACAATACCAAATACTGCTGTTTTTCGGTAGAATATCTAAGGAGTGGGTGGTACCTACCCACATGAGCTTGCACAAAGCTCTACCACCAGTACACTTAACATCAGGCCCATATTCCCGTTCGCATACCTATAGAATAAAAAATCACGTCTGTATTCATATAATTGTTCACGGGGTTCTATTAAAACGTGTCAGAGGGAGAAACGAGAGTGATCCTGTAAAAAATTTTTATTCGAATGTACGATACCGTAATAATATGTATTTCACCTTTTACATGTAAATGGAAGGTTTTATGAATATACCTTTAGCAGTATCATGTCACGAAAGACATACAAGTATTTGCTTTTAAAAATACATTTTGTATATCATTTGAAAAAGAATAATTACGAATAAAATCCGTAATGTTAATCATGAATCGCGACGAAACCTGCATACGTAGCAGCGTGTGGCTTAGGCTTCAAGCCTTGTCCTCAAAGCCTTAGCCCAGCTGTGGGATATTTATAGATTTATTACTTTACACTCAAAAAAAATTTAAATCGATATAAGGTTTACATTTCAATTGTAAATTAATAATATATATATATACAGTAACAGTACAGTAACAGCCTGTTAATGTCCCACTGCTGGGCTAAGGCCTCCTCTCCCTTTTGAGGAGAAGGTTTTGGAGCTTATTCCACCACGCTGCTCCAATGCGGGTTGGTAGAATTCACATGTGGCAGAATTTCAATGAAATTAGACACATGCAGGTTTCCTCACGATGTTTTCCTTCACCGTTAAGCACGAGATGAATTATAAACACAAATTAAGCACATGAAAACTCAGTGGTGCTTGCCCGGGTTTGAACCCACGATCATCGGTTAAGATTCACGCGTTCTTACCACTAATATATATATATATATATATATATATATATATATATATATATATATATTAAATTTATTTATTTAGCATTAATGCGGATTTACATCATCTCCTTAGTGTATTTGGTATGGGAACAAAAAAATTACTGCGATTTAAGTATTTTCGAAATTAATTGTATTTGGTTGTGGGATATTTTTATTTTGGTATAATATGCAGTATAAAGTTACTAATAATTTTATTGTTAGGTTAGGTTAGGTTAGGTTAGGTTAGGTTAGGAAGGGGTGGGGTGCATGTCAGTCACCTCCACGTGGTGCACCCTGGGCAACGGGGTCGACCAGCAATCCGATGTTTTTTTTTTTTTTTCCGGAATGCTTGTCGATCGCGGCTGAGACTGACGCGGCGGAAGTGTCGCGGGCCGCTCCTGGGACTTCTCTGTTGCGCAGAGTTGACCAGCGAGCGGCTCCGTGGCAAATAGGAGGACTCCGGGGTACTTTTGGGCCGCCGGAGAGAGAGAGGAGGAGTTGGTCTCCGGAGTCCTTTCGGGCTGCCGGAGACAGGAGTAGAGGAGTAGAGGAGGAGGGAGAGGCGGGTTCGTCCAGTTTCGGTGTCGATGCTGGGCGGACAGACTTCGGTCACCGCCTTCTCGAACTCGTTTCCCCATCCAGGCGCCAGTCTGTGGTGGGACCGAGGGCCTCGCCTTCACCGGCCGGGTCGAGAGGAGAAAACCTCAATAAAAAACAACAGGTGGGTCGCTCACCCAAAGCGACGGCCGCAGGTGGGGTCGCGGTGGTGTGCTAACGCGTTCCCGTAACCCCGCCACCATGCGGTGAGAAGGAAACGAGGAGGTTTTAGTGGGTAGGACGATGGCCTTCTGCCCCGTGAGTCCCACATACCCGTCCCGGTCGTGTCCGGGCGGCAGGCGTAAATGCCTTTCCTCCTCGAAAAAAAAAAAAAAAAAAAAAGGTTAGGAAGGGGTGCATGTCAGTCACCTCCACGTGGTGCACCCTGGGCAACGGGGCCGACCAGCAATCCGATGTTTTTCCGGAATGCTTGTCGATCGCGGCTGAGACTGACGCGGCGGAAGTGTCGCGGGCCGCTCCTGGGACTTCTCTGTTGCGCAGAGTTGACCAGCGAGCGGCTCCGTGGCAAATAGGAGGACTCCGGGGTCCTTTTGGGCCGCCGGAGAGAGAGAGGAGGAGTTGGTCTCCGGAGTCCTTTCGGGCTGCCGGAGACAGGAGTAGAGGAGTAGAGGAGGAGGGAGAGGCGGGTTCGTCCAGTTTCGGTGTCGATGCTGGGCGGACAGACTTCGGTCACCGCCTTCTCGAACTCGTTTCCCCATCCAGGCGCCAGCCTGTGGTGGGACCGAGGGCCTTGCCTTCACCGGCCGGGTCGAGAGGAGAAAACCTCAATAAAAAACAACAGGTGGGTCGCTCATCCAAAGCGACGGCCGCAGGTGGGGTCGCGGTGGTGTGCTAACGCGTTCCCGTAACCCCGCCACCATGCGGTGAGAAGGAAACGAGGAGGTTTTAGTGGGTAGGACAATGGCCTTCTGCCCCGTGAGTCCCACATACCCGTCCCGGTCGTGTCCGGGCGGCAGGCGTAAATGCCTTTCCTCCTCGAAAAAAAAAAAAAAAAAAAAAAAAAAAAAAAAAAAAAAAAAAAAAAAAAAAAAAGGTTAGGTTAGGAATGTCTTCCGACGGGGTGTGGCCTAGCGATGCGACTTGATCACGTGATGATCATCAGGGTGGGGACTGGCCCTGCCGAGCTTATCGGCTGGTCAGGCTGGCTTTAGACATCTGCTAAATCTGCTTGGACTCTCGGTATTGGCGGATATCTCATAAATAATATTTCAGTTGTTCAGTTTTGATTCCTTTGTTCTATTTGTGTGTGTAAATTTTTTCGATCTACGTTTACTTTATTGTTTTGATTTATATCTTTTTAAATACCTACTTCCATACTGATTTCTAATAATATAAAATCAAATAATAATTATATTATCTTTTATCAGACACGTTTGAAGAAATAATATATCTTTTAAAAATAATCTACTAACTATTCGTCCCAGCTTTGCTCGGGTAGAATAAAAAACATAAAACTTTTTCATCCTAATACATTTAACTTTATTGGTTTAACGGCACGCCAGTTCAGCTCCCAGCTGACATGATTTTTTCCGACGTTGTCAAAACATAAATAATATACCTGCATATATATTTTTTAATATTTATTTATAATACATTTATTCACACGATGGCCCGTTTATAAGATATTTCATAAGGTATTTTTTAATATACTGGTAGCAGTTAATGCGCGCCCACTTACAAAGGGCTTAAACTAAGGAGCTATATCTAAACATAATCTAATACAATAACAGTATTTTTTTTAGGATTGTTATTTATCAACAGTCTATTTTACTTGGATAATTTTTTTTTCCAGTCGAGTGTCGTTCGGAGCAGACGTGTAGATGAAGATAGCTAATATTATTTTAAATTTGCTTAACGTGAGGCATTGAAATATCAACTTTATCTAATAACAATACAAGTTATTTGCAATAAAACATTCGCCTTGGAGTTATTGTATTTTAAAATCTACAATAATCAGTGCAGCGCCCTTCACCCCCTCGAGTAAAGGAGTAAGTTGCTATTTTTTATCCCACTTCATAACATAGCAACTCATCGACAAACAAAGCTAAGGATGAGTTCACGATCACCGAATAGCGGGCCATCCATAAGCGGTAGCGGAAGTGAATCAACTCCGGACTTACGCAAATTGGATGACAGTAATATTACGCTTAGGAAAAGGAGATATGAATGTGACTGTGCCGATGCACTTGGGGATTTTCGAAAGGAAATAATGTCTTTTTTTTCGAGAATTTACTAACACACAACAGGAAAATTCCCTAAAGTTGCACCAGGAAATACAGGATATAAAAAGTGAAATAAAAAATAACAATTCTTTATTGGAGTCTACGGTAGCTGAACTAAATCATCTTAAAACTGAAATGGATAGTATGAAATCACTCAACGGTTCTGTGCAACAGAAAATAAGTTTGCTTGAAAACGATATAAGTCTGCTTAAAGGTAATTGTAATAATGATTTTTCCTCACACAATCTTCTTGGCGTCGAGGATACTATTTTTGAGATACAAGAGCGGTCTCGTCGAGACAAAAATATTATTTTGGTTGGATTACCAGAGCCTAAAAATTCAGATAAAGTCTCTCGGCTTAACCATGACAAATATAAAGCCATGAAAATTATTAAGTCTGTATTCCCAGAATGCCCTACACCTCACTCAGTTTTAAGATTAGGAAAATACAACCCTAACAAAAACCGACCGGTTAAATTATGCTTTGAGAAACAGGAAACTGTAAAATTTATTTTGAGGAACCAAAATAAAACCATTTCGGATACAGTTCGTTTTTATCCTGATCAAACACCAAATCAACAACAGCATATGAAAAAATTACGTAGCGAATTAGGATCTCGAGTACAGAATGGAGAAACCGACCTTATCATGAAGTATATTAAGGGGATACCTAAAATAATTAAAGATAATTCAAAAAACGAAACCCGCTTACTGTTAACACAAAAAATATAATAACTAGACAAGAACATATTCCAAATATTACCTATCAGAATCTAAATTGTTATGAGGATATACACAAAAACAATTCGTCATTAAAATTTATCTATGCAAACATAAGAAGCCTAGTAAAGAGTAATAAATTAGATGAATTAAAAACCTTAATAAAATCTACACAAACAACTATACATATAATTCTACTGACTGAAACGTGGATAAAATCAGACTTGGACGCATCACTGCTCCAAATTTCTGACTATACTCATGTGTACAATTATCGAAAAAATCGTATTGGTGGGGGTGTCTATTTATATTCATAATAGTATAAAATTTGAAAGCACCACTACAATCAATAAAAACGAAAACGAATTTCTCTGGATATACTTAAATAAATATGCCTTATACATTGCTGTTATACACAAGCCACCGAACACAAATATCAGTGATTTTTTAGAAACCTATGAGCAACAGCTAACTATAAAACGTAGAAGTTTAATCTTCGGTGATTTTAATATCAACCTATTAGATGAGGGTGACCGGAATACAAAGGATTACAATTCTATTCTGAATGAAACCGGCTTTCATATTTTAAACAATTTAAGTGAAGATTACTGTACACGAGAGACTGTAACCAAAAAATCCATTATAGATCACGTTTTGACTAATATACCAGAAAACATCTTTCACATGGCTGTATTAGACACGCCTTTATCGGACCACAAACAGATATATTTAGATATTAAAATGACAAAACAACAAATGAAAAGAGACAAACGCGAATACTTAGCAACTAATTATGAAGCCCTATACAAATCAGTCAAGGACACTCCAATCGTAAATGAACAATGCATTTATGAGATTTTGGAAAACTATATCATAACTAAAATTAAAGAAAATAAAACTATAAAAATAAAAGTTCTAAACAAACCAAGAGAAGACTGGATAAATAGGGCTGTAATAAGTAGTATATTTAATAGAAATATTGCTTGGAGTCACCACAAAAAAGATCCTAAGAATTCTGAAATTGAATCGATCTACAAAACAAAAAGATACGAAACCTTTAAAACTATACGAAACACAAAAAATATATTCTATTGCAACGCTTTTAACAGGTGTATTAAACGGCCGAATAAAATGTGGACTTTAATCAACAGTCTCGTTAGGAACAAAATTAAAATTGATATTACGCCTCCCCGACTTATTGTAAATTCCACTAACATAAACAATCCGAAAGAGGTTTGTCAATGTTTCAACGATTTCTTTTCCACAATTGGTTCTAATTTAGCAAACAAAATAACACAAATACACAACCAACACCTAACACAGAATTTTTCACACCCACTTAATACACTACAGTCGTTTCAACCAGCCACTGAAAAGGAAGTAATAAAAATAATTAATGACTTGGACTCTAATTCTAGTAATGGAGTTGATAATATTAGTATTAAAGAAATTAAATGCATTAAAAATTTAATAGTGCCTAATCTGACAAACTGTATGAACAGATGCCTTGAACTAGGAACATTTCCAGATACTTTGAAAATTGCCAAAGTAACTCCAATATATAAATCAGGAACAAAAACGGACCCGAGCAATTACCGACCAATATCTGTCTTACCCGTTTTATCAAAAATTTTAGAAAAACTAATATATACCCGCCTAAATAATTACCTATATAAAATTAATTTCTTATTCGAACAACAATATGGTTTTCGTCCTAAATATAATACGCTGTCGGCGACTGTTGATCTGGTTAGCAAAATAAGAACTGCATTAGATGATAAAAAATAGCTCTCAGTGTATTTATAGATCTAAAGAAAGCTTTTGACACAGTCAGCCATGCCCTATTACTAGAAAAACTAAGAAACATAGGCATCACAGGTTCGTCTTATAAAATCTTAGAATCGTACTTAAATAATCGCATGCAAGTAGTCAAAATAGGAAATTTTAAAAGTAACCCTGCAAAATTAACATATGGAATACCACAAGGCTCGATTTTAGTACCGTTACTGTTTTTAATATACATAAACGATATTAGTAACTTAAATATATCTGGAAATATTACACTCTATGCCGACGACACTTGTCTTTTTTATTTTGGCCAAGATATAAGAAAATTAATAAATAAAGCTCAAAATGATTTAAACACAGTTAGCAACTGGTTTCTCGCAAACCTTTTAACAGTAAATACTAATAAGACATCTTACATGATTTTTGCACCTAAAAATAAATTTATCCCAAATATTGATGAGCTTACAATATGTAACAAGCCAATCCAAAAGTCTAGCCATGAAAAATATCTAGGCCTTGTAATAGATAGCAAGTTGACATGGCAAAGTCATATAGATCACGTTAAGACTAAAAGTTCACCCTTAATAGGAGCATTACGACGAATATCAGCCTGTATTCCTATTAAAGTACGTCCAGTAATATACAATGCCTTAGTAAAACCACATTTGGAATACCTTGTTGAAATTTGGGGAACAGCTGCAAAGACAAATTTACAAAAACTACAAACTCTCCAAAACAAAATTATAAAAGCACTATACAAATACGATTATTTGACACAAACTGAAAAAATTTACAAAGACACCAAAATTCTTAACATTAATCAACTATACACTCTTAAAACTGGCATTCTTATTAGGAAAATAATCACTCAAGAGATACACTCCCAAATACACTTTCATAAGAAAACTCATACACACTACACAAGGAGACGAAACAAATTAGAGTTGCCAATAATTAGAACTAACTATGGAAAGAGGGATATAATGTTCGAAGGAGTGCAAATTTATAATAAGTTACCCGATGAAATTGTAAACAGTGAAAGTTTTACAATATTCAAGAATCGCCTTATCAAATATATACAAAGTAACTATTACTAAAATAAATATCAGTTAATGTGGTCTCACCGCTATGCGTTGCATTGTAAGTTTTTATAGCATGCGTAATTATTACTTTTCTAATACTACCTACATCTTTTTTAATATTGTTAACTACTTTAATTTACTGTATCCGAGACACTATCTTTATTTTTAACTTAAATTAACGTAAAAAATTGTATATTTCTCATTTTAAGTAAATTTTTTGTATTCTTTATGAGAAATAAATGTCTATAAACCGAACCGAAATTATTGAAGCAATAAACGATTTATCGGTTCATTTTGTTTCATCGAATAAGGCTTCACTCTTTTACGATCAGGATTGACACATTGTTTTTTTTTTAATTATTTAACGACATTGTAAAACACGTGTCGAAGGTGTGCGTATTATTCCTTAAATAATAATAATTCTAATAATAATTCGCCCTGAAATTATATATTATTAGTTAAATAAAAAAATAACATAAGAATTCTTGAACCACATTCTACTCGTATTAGAATACTACGAGGGTAGTCCCATAAGTACTCGACCTAACTTATGGATGGCATAGAAGTGTTGTTTGAAAACAATTTCTGTCGTTGAAAGTAACAAGCTTGTATAGCTTAAGTTCGAAGATTGAATGGTTTATTTAGTATTTGTTAGACAGCAATCAATAGGGAACGTTATCATTGAATCTATAAACATTTAGTGCTTCGTATTTGAAAGGACGGTCCAACCAATATCAAATCCAAAAGGACAACGAACGACATTCATATCTAGCCAGAGAGACTTACCTAAAACCCAACTTGAAGACATTTTGTAGTTATTAGTAAAATAATTTATATTATTCATGTACTATTCATCGATATTTTATAAATCATACGAGTTACCTGACTTAGTATTCAAGTGCAGCCACGTAAACACTGATAAGAGTAGTGCAGCTCTAATAAACACAAACATCAAGATTTAGTATGTTAGAGTACACAAAGTGTAGTGTACGCACATCTACAACCATGTATTAATTAGTACATATATATATTTAATAGATTAATTAAGCCGTTTCTAAGATTAGCGAGCACAAACAGACAAAAATTCTACGGATCATCGATTTGCGTTCTATTGCGTTGATAAAGACCCATGATAATAGTTTTACTCAAATATCTTCCATGTACAGACAGTGATCAGTTACATTTCTATTGTATATGTATGTATAGGTATAGATTATATGATTATATTTTATTTTTTCTGTCCAGAGGATGGATCTACCAGTTATCTGTCCGATAGCTGGTTGGAATCACTACGGGTACGCGACCCCGGACTGCTCTAGCTACTAGTGTCACATTCCTGTATCTTCCGTGATCACAGTATCCTCACCCCTCTCCTTGATACGTTGTTTCCCAAAATTATCCTAGCGTCACGCCAAAGAAGAAGGAAAACTAATATTAAACCCGGAGCGGTGCCTCCGTTTAGGCGTAAGCCAGTCACCTGCGGCCAAACCAGCACCACACGTATTGACTCGTCATTCCTGCGGATCCTGCTGGGGAGGAGGAGAGGGTGGCATGGGTACTGGGCAAGCCCGTGTTGCCATAAAGTCGCCTGGCCCAGGCGTAGCAGCATCCACGGAGAGGACACTTCGCTCACCTGTCTTGCAGGTGGAAAACAACACGGAGAGTGGCAGTCACCGGTTATAAGTCAGCACGAATAGGCGTAAGTGCGGACGCCAGGGGCCACTCTTGACAGTAGGAGGATCCATTGTAGATCCATTGATCAGTTACCGCCTGCTTTAAGTCGGGCAGCCCCCGATCAATAAGGTACTGATCCGCCTCAGCGTTAACTTGTTCCGCCTGGGTGAACGGAACACAAGCCTTACAGCTAGACGTTGACGCTGTGACATTAACCACCTGCTCAAAGAAACAAAAATCTCAAAACCCACAACAACGCTGCTTACATGCGCTTTGCGACATGGAATGTCCGAACGATGAGGACAGGCTTCCCGAACACCTACGGAAGCTCCGATTGCGCCCAAAAACTGCGCAAAACTTACAGTATCGACGTGGAGCTTAAAAGGCTCAATATCGATATCGTAGCCTTACAAGAGACCAGAACTGAAGACGAAGGGTCTTTGCGTGAAGCTAACTACACTTTTTACTGGAAGGGCAAGAGTTCCTTGGAAACACGAGAGCATGGTGTAGGTTTCGCGGTTCGAAACCATCTCATCAACGCCATAGAGACACCTGTAGGCGTTTCCGAGCGGATTATGGTCTTTACGCTTAGTTCAAAACCTGAGACCAAGGATCAATTCTACGGCCAGCTCGATGAGACAGTGCGCAGGGTGAATCCAACTGACAGACTGCATATTTTGGGTGACTTTAATGCCCGCGTCGGTCAGGGTACATCAGCCTGGCCTGAATGCCTCGGTGCACACGGCATAGGCAAGCTTAACGACAACGGACAACGACTGTTGGAGTTTTGCTCAAGGCACCAGCTGTGTGTTACCTTTTAACACCTTTTTTAAAGGCAAAATGATGCGGAAAGTCTCGTGGATGCACCCTCGATCTAAACACTGGCACCAATTAGACCTTGCTCTTACAAGAAGGAGGGATCTACGGGAAACGCTCCACACGCGGGCGTTTCACAGTGCCGATTGCGACACCGATCACAGCCTCGTCGCTACTAAAGTCCGACTTGTCCCTAGAAGAGTCCATTCTTCCAAGCCACTCGGTCGAAAAAAGATAAATCTTTTTAAGACTCGTGACATGGAAGTAGTGGAGTCATTTGGGGAACTCGTCCGCGAAGAAGTTGCAACTTGGGATAGTACGGCATCAGCGCGAGTCGAATGGGAAAAAGTCAAGTCTCTTCTCACTGACACTGCAGGCAAGATTTTTGGCTATCAAAAGGCAAAATCTTACGACTGGTTTCAAGAAAACGAGAAGCACTTACTTCCCTTGATTGACTCGAAACGCCAAGCCGCTTTAAATTTTCGCCTTAACCCTTGCGATGCGACGCGTAAAGATCTCACGAAGGCAAAAGCCTCACTCCAGCGTAGCACGCGCTTCTTTGTAAATGCGTATTGGACAGAGCTTTGCCAAAGCATCCAAGCGTGCGCAAACGCGGGGGATATTGGCGGGGTGTACGCGGGCATCAAAAGAGCTCTTGGACCTACCCCAAAAAAGACGGCACCTCTCAAGGAAACCGACGGTTCTGTTGTAACAGACAGCACCCGTCAGATGGCAAGATGGGTACAATACTACAAGGGGCTCTACTCGTGCCCAGTGGATATTCAGCCAGAAGCAATGGAGCTTGTCCCGAATCTGGCAACTTGGCACGAGCTAGACGTTGCACCCACAGTAGAGGAACTTTATCTGGCCGTCAAGAAGCTCAAATGCGGAAAGAGCCCCGGAAAAGACGATGTTGTCAACGAAGTCGTCAAGCTTGAGTGCCTCTTGCCCATCCTTCATAACCACCTGGCTAAGTGCTGGGAAGAAAACTACGTCCCTCAGGATATGCGAGATGCTAACATCGTCACTCTTTATAAAGGCAAAGGCGATCGTGGCGACTGCAACTGTTACCGCGGAATATCTCTTCTTAGCATCGTCGGTAAAGCCTTTGCCAGGGCCATTTTAGGCAAACTACAAAGGCTCGCCGACCGCGTATACCCTGAGGCACAATGTGGTTTTAGATCCCAACGGTCAACTGTCGACATGATATTTTCACTCAGACAGCTACAAGAAAAGTGTAGGGAGCAACATACTCCCCTAGTCATTGCATTTGTAGACCTAAATAAGGCTTTTGACTCCGTGAGCAGAGAGGGGTTGTACTCGGTTTTTTTCAGAATTGGATGCCCCCCAAAACTCCTAAGGATAGTGCAATCGTTCCACGAAGGTATGGAAGTTACCGTCCTGCACAATGGCAACGCATCCACGCCATTCGACGTACGCCGTGGTGTTCGTCAAGATTGTGCACTGGCCCCCACCTTGTTCGGAATATTCTTCTCAGTGCTTCTGAAGGTTGCTTTTGGAGATGAACAGCAAGGCGTCCACTTACACACGCGAACCGATGGTAGGCTGTACAACATCTCAATACTCAAGTCCAAACGCTACAGGGAGGACCTATTTGTAGATAGTCTCCTCTTCGCTGACGACGCTGCCTTCGTTGCTCATCAATCAACAGCCAATCGTTGTCCACTGCTGAACATAGGCCTCTCCCAAGGTGCGCCAAAGCTCCCTGTCCTCCGCCTTCCGCATCCAGTTGGTGCCCGCCACCTTCTTAAGGTCGTCGGTCCACCTGGCTGGAGGGCGCCCTACGCTGCGCTTGCCGATTCGCGGTCTCCACTCTAGGACTCGTCTGCTCCAACGGCCATCGGTCCTACGACATACGTGACCAGCCCACTGCCACTTCAGCCTGCTAATTTTGCAAGCTATGTCGGTGACTCCGGTTCTTTTCCGGATAATCTCATTTCTGATCTTATCCTTCAAAGATACTCCGAGCATAGCTCGCTCCATAGCACGCTGAGCGACTTTGAATTTGTGGACTAGTCCCGCAGTTAGTGTCCACGTTTCGGCACCGTATGTCATGGCAGGTAAGACGCATTGGTTGAAGACTTTCGTCTTCAAACATTGCGGTATAGACGACTTGAGGACTTGACGAAGGTTGCCAAATGCTGCCCATCCCAAGCGAATTCTTCGATCGGCTTCCTTCTCGAAGTTGTTCCTAATGACTTGTATTATCTGTCCTAGGTAGGTATATTCACTAACAACTTCGAGAGGTTTCCCCTCCACGTATATCGGTCCCGGTACGACATGCCTATTGAACATGACCTTGGTCTTGTCCAAGTTCATACCGAGACCGACACACCGGGAAGACTCGCCTAGGCTACGCAGCATTTCGGTGAGTTGTTCCAGCGACTCTGCTATGATGACGATATCGTCGGCAAATCGAAGGTGTGAGATGTACTCGCCGTTTACATTGACTCCATACCTAGTCCAATCCAGCGTTTTGAAAACGTCTTCCAACGCGTTGGTGAACAGTTTCGGGGATATTACATCCCCCTGTCTCACCCCTCTGCGCAGTTGGATCGCCTTCGTCTTACAGTCCTGGATGTGGACAGTCATTGTAGCGGCGTTGTACAGACATCTCAGTACCTCGATATATCTCCAATCGATATGACATCTCTGCAATGAGTCGAGCACTGCCCAGGTTTCGATGGAGTCGAAGGCTTTCTCGTAGTCCACAAATGCCATACACAGCGGCTGATTGTACTCTTCGGTCTTCTGCACAATCTGCCGAACAGTATGGATGTGGTCCACGGTGCTGTAGCCTGATCGAAAGCCGGCTTGCTCTGGGGGCTGGAACTCGTCAAGTCGTCTGGCGAGACGGTTCGTGACGACTCTTGAGAACAGCTTATACACGTGACTCAGGAGGGAGATTGGTCTGTAGTTTTTCAAGAGGGTTTTATCACCTTTCTTGAAAAACAGTACCACCTCACTCCCGCTCCACGTTTCCGGGGTCTTGCCATGTTGGATGACGGAATTAAAGAGGCTTGCTAGCTCTTTCAGGACCGGAGTCCCGCCTGCCTTAAGCAACTCTGTTGTGATTCCGTCATCTCCCGGAGCTTTGTTGTTTTTAAGCTGTTCTAGAGCCGCCCTAATCTCTCCTTGGTCAACGACCGGGAGCTCCTCGGAGTAATGGCGCATAAGAGGGGCGCGCTGGTCATCAATACTGATTCCCACGGGTTTATCCGATCTTGAAGAGAACAACTGCCCATAAAACCTCTCTACTTCTCCGATAATCTCAGGCCTAGAGGTAACGACCCCACCATTTTCAGTTTTAAGTTTTGTCAGACGCGGCCTCCCAAACTTGCGAGCGAACACTTTCGATCCCCGATTTTGCTCAATCGCAGCCTTGATGGCACGGGTATTGGAGCGTCGGAGATCGCGTCGCGTCAGCGTTTTTATTGTTCGGTTTAAGGCCTTATCTGACAAAAACGATGGTAGTTCTCGTCGTTTTCTCATGAGCTCGAGTGTCTCAGCAGAGAGTTTTGGTGCGTTGTCTCTTCTCTGTGGCGGAAAACACTTGCGGGATATGTTTTGCAGTATTTTGACCAGCGTGTCGGTTCTCTCATCAATGCTGCTTATGGTTTCCAACGCGGTGAATTGATTTTGAAGTTCCATTTGGAACTTTTCGGAGCCTTGAGCAGCTTGGAGCATGGTAGGTCGGAGAGTAGACCTCACCATTCTCGATCTTTCGGCTTTTAAGTTTATATTTAGAGTGCCTCGAACCAAGCGGTGATCACTTCCGGTATTAAACCTGTTGATCACTGAAACATCTCTAAATATGTGCCTTTTATTCGAAATGATAAAGTCTATCTCGTTCCTTGTCACATTATCGGGGCTTCGCCAGGTCCACCTCCTCTGAGGCTTCTTTTGAAAGAAAGAATTCATCAAAAAAAGCCCCTGCGCTTCGAGAAAGTTTACCAGCATTTGCCCCCTGTGATTTCTGCAACCCAAGCCGTAAGGTCCGACTTTCGATTCACCGCTATCTTGTACTCCCACTTTAGCATTAAAGTCTCCCATAACAACATTGTAGTGGGCCCTCGAGGTGTCGTTGAGGGCCTTTGCGATGTCCTCGTACATCGCTTCGACCACATCATCAGAGTATGTCGAAGTTGGCGCATATACCTGTACAACCTTCAGGGAGTACCTGTCGGAAAGTTTTAGGACAAGGTACGCTACCCGATTCGACACACTACTGATTTCCACAATGCTGCTAATGAGATCCTTTTTGACAAGAAAACCGACACCACCCTGGGAGAGGTTATCACCTTCGCGGAAGTAGAGTAAGTTACCGGACTCTAGAGTTATCGTGTCCTCCCCCTGTCTTCGGACTTCAGATAACCCCAGTATATGCCAGTTTATATGACTTAACTCTACTTCTAATTCGGCGAGGTGATGGTCCAGCCTCATCGAGCGTCCATTATACGTTGCCATTTTCAGTCGTTTTATACGGTAGCCTGCCGTGAACCGGTGATTCTTAGCACCCCCTGCCCTGCCGATACCGCGACCGCTACCTTGGTCGGGCCTAGCGGGCTTGCCGGTAACTGGGGGCCTTTTTTTTGGGCGCATCTGCCATTAAGGGAGGGGTTTGCCCATACTCGCCGCGCTGGGCAGGCGTGTTGGCGAGCGCAGTAGGGGGTAAGATGTTTATGGGAGGGGGGACGCTGCTGCCCATCCCCCCTTTTCCCCGTCCCTCAGTCGCCTCTTACGACACCCACGGGATGAGATTGGGGGAGTACTATTCTAAGCCGGTACTCCACGGCCAAGGTACCAAGGTACCAAGCTCAACTCCAGAGTCTAATGGACAAATTTGCCAGAGCGTGCGACCTCTTTTCAATGTCCATAAACTGCAAGAAGACCGTTATTTTAGCGCAAGGATGTTTAGAGCAACCAGTCATCTTGCTTAACGGCGCACCTTTACAGGTGGTTAACAAATTTTGCTACCTTGGGTCGCATTTGTCGAGCAATCTCTCGCTTGATGCAGAGATCGACTTCCGCATCGGCAAAGCAGCCTCTACGTTCGGGAGGCTCTGTTCAAGGGCTTGGGATAACAGACACCTTACGGTAAAAACGAAAATGCTTGTTTACCAATCATGTGTCCTAAGCACACTCTTGTATGGAGCAGAAACGTGGACAACGTACGCAAAACAAGAACGCCGACTAAACACATTTCACTTGCGCTGTCTTCGGAGCATTCTGGGCATCACATGGCAGGATCGCGTGACAAACGAGTCTGTTCTAGGCGAGGCACAGCTGCCTAGCATCATGGCCATTCTAAAAAAAAAACGGTTACGGTGGCTGGGACACGTGCATCGAATGGAGCAGACCCGTCTTCCAAGGCAAATACTACTGGGAGAGGTTGTGGATGCACAGAGGTCTGTTGGGCGGCCTATGCTCCGTTACAAAGATTGCGCTAAGCGTGATATGGTTGCGTTTAACATCCCTAGCAATCGATGGGAGGAACTGGCAGAGGACCGTGCCAAGTGGCGACGCCTTATTCACGAAGGTCAATCAAAGCATGACAATGACTGGTTTAAGCTACTAAAAGAAAAACGCACTAGGCGTCATGAGCGGGCTTCAAACCCCCGCCCATCTGGGGGCGCATACACTTGTCGAAAGTGCGGCCGGAGGATCCTCTCTCGCATTGGTCTATTCAGTCATGAACGCAAGTGCCTTCGCGATGCCGCTTAAATCATCTGTCAAAGATGCAGAGGCCTATATATATATTTAATAGAATAGGAAGGCGGACGAGCATATGGGCCACCTGATGGTAAGTGGTCACCAACGCCCATGGACATTGGCATTATAAGAAATGTTAACCATCGCTTACATCACCAATGCGACACCAACCTTGGAAAATAAGATGTTTTATCCCCTGTGCCTGTAATTACACTGGCTCACTAACCCTTCTAACCGGAACACATCAATACCAAGTACTGCTGTCTTGCGGTAGAATATCTGATGAGTGGGTGGTACCTACCCAGATGAGCTTGCACAGTTCTACCAACAGTCATCTCGGATGACACACATCGCGGAACGCGGGAAAATATAATATATATATTCGTATTAGCGTGAAGTGAAGACGGTAGTGCATAGCGAGCTGATGTGTAAAATATAATATGTATCATTTAATTTGTAACACCCATATTACGACTTGAATTAAAGCACGATTAAAGGGTAAACAGTACACAAGGTAGTAGTGATATCGATACATTTTCGACCTTAAAATTATAAGAAACATATTAATTGACAAGTGACCTGTGTAGTGAAAACCGCAGTTGATGAGCTGGTTGAAAATCGCGGTTCAGGCTGATATTAGTTTCAGGATATTCTCTCCTTTTATCTCCCAATCCGATGGGACGGTAAATCCAGCAAGATCTGAAAGCATTCAGGCACAACACCAAGCCACTATATTTCACACTTCCGTCGTCTACATACCCAGTTTTTACATTATATTTTTCTATAGATAAACCTAATTACTTTTTTCTAAACGTTGTTCTACAAACCTAAATAAATCAATTTATTTTAAACATAAAATATATGACTCAATCCTAATCTAAATTATTCCACGTCTATTCGCGCGTGTAAAGTGTTCACACGTCAACACGCCGAGTATGTACCTAGTCAGTAAATATTCGTGACTACTACTTTATCAGGTCGATCAGCATTTATAAAACGCAATGACTTATTGCGTTTTATTTATTGTGGTAGACAGATTGCCAAGTGGGCCAACTGAAGATTAGTGGTCACCGTCCTTAGACGTTGTAATGATAATCATCCCTTACATCACCACCAACCTTGCGAACTAAAATATTATGTCCCATGTAGTTACACTGGCTCGCTCATCCTTAAAACCATAACACAACAATAATAAGCATTCCTGCTTAGCGGTAGAATATATAATGAGTACCTGTTCACTATCTAGATGGGCTTGCACGAAGCCCTACACCAAAGTATTTTTATTGTTAGCTTTAACTTGCCATGTGAATTTTAACCAATAATTCCAATCAAACCCACCAGTGCCACTTTATTTGCTTTATTTGACTGTACACTATCAAAACCAAGCTGATTTTGTCCTGCTTCTGTATATCTTCTTATCAATTGTCATCAATTGATTGGATAAAGGTTTAGAAGTTGGATGTTCAGCAGCGCCTTCTAGCAACAACCTCCAACGAAAAAATAAAAAACCTTCTTCATGAAAAAATACATATAATACCATACCAATAAGGTACCAATTTTCATGATGGTGTATTTAACAATGTCAAAGTCTATTAATCTCAAACAGATATACAAAACGATATGTATTAAAAAAAATTCGCTCGGTGACGAAGACAACATCGTGAAGAAATGTTTCGTATATTATATTCAGTTCGGTTTAATGACATTTACTTCTCATAAGGAATACAATAATTAAAATGATAAATGACAATTATATAAAGTAATATAGTTTGAAAAAAGTGTCTCGGATACAGTCAAATAAATAGAAACATAAAACGGATGAAGGTAGTAATAGAAAAAATAATATATATCAAATTAACAACACAACCCATAGTGATGAGACCACATAAACTAAGTTATTTTGTACATAAAAAGGTAAACGTTAAATATAGTATATAATCTAAATATAGTAATAATATATAATCATAAAAATTTCACTATTTACAATTAAATTGGGTAACCTATTGTACATTTGCACTCCTTCATAAACTATATATTTTTTTCAATAGTTGGTTCAAATGTTTGTTTCTTATATTGGGTTGTAGAATATGCCTCATACCCTCTCTTTAAGAGACGTCGACAATTTTACCTAAAACTCGGACTTATACATGTAACTCTTGATATATATTAACAATAATAGAAATTGTAGTGTATTTAGGTTAATGCGTGGATTGGAACCTCATTTCTTATCCAGTTTGACGTATAACGTACTTCCCTTCTTATATGACTGCGCTGACGAGTGTATAGTGTGTGCGTTGTGTTTAAAAATAACCTAATGTTACGAACAATTATCCTTCTCCTTACCTAAATACTATCACCCATCTCTTGGCTTGTGTTCTTAAAGTGTATGTGACTAAGGAATCGCTTCCAAGAAGGTCTTCGCGAGTAAGAGCCCGGATTTCGAGGTAACCCCTTTCTATTTACCTTAATACGGTACTTACCCTCTAAGCTATCGCGAGTACAATATGTATATTCTCAATCATTTTAGTTACTTTTATACGATTTTAAAAAAGGAAGGTCAATAATACGGCTTTATGATACGATTAGAATTTTATATGAAGAAGAAACAGAAAATTATATGAAGACAAAAATAAATTAATAAGTAATTGAAATAGATGTTCTTAATAATTATCATAATCCAATTAAAAAAAGTAACTGCTGAATATTATACCGGCTATTCTCGGTAGAATTTACATTTCAAACTAATTGTAGCTATGAGTGGAATTTATCTTTTAAAATGACGAAACGATGGTACTCGTTCATAAAAGATTTTTTCAGAAATTGTGACGTACATACTTTTAACGAACAAGCTAATACTTGTTACCAACGTTACTCGATTAAACAGTACTAGTCACTCTTTTGTGACTATGCAGAGGCTTTTACAACAGAATCTCAGGAAGTTGTTGAGATTTTCCAAATATTCTGAACATTTGCTTGCTAAAGGATACTACGAATCTTTTGACATGATTACACCTTGCTTGCCCTCAAAGAAATTCAGGTACAAATGTAATATATTTTTTTATATATGAAAAATATATTGTTATCAATGACACAAGTGTAACGCTTCTACATATAGTGAATAAAGTTTAATTTAATTTATTATACATATTGTTACGAGCTTGTCGGTATTTAAATGCCGTTGGTAAGAATAAGAAGTGACTATTTATCACTACTCAAAACACAAAAGTACTAAATCGCCAAGTCGTTCACAGAGTGAATACATTTATTTGTCGTTGTACACATGTTACATACCGAGATGGCCCAGTGGTAAGAACGCGTGAATCTTAACCGAAGATCGTGGGTTCAAACCCGGGCAAGCACCACTAAGTTTTGATGTGCTTAATTTGTGTTTATAATTCATCTTGTGCTTGACGGTGAAGGAAAACATCGTGAGAAAACCTGCATGTGTCTAATTTCACTAAAATTCTGCCACATGTGTACTCCACCGACCCGCATTAGAGCAGCGTGGTGGAATAAGCTCCATACCTTCTCCTCAAAAGGGAGAGGAGGCCTTAAAATTGTATCATTTTGAAGTTCTTACGATTTCTTCTTACGAAGCGAATATAAAAGAGGTGAAATTAAATTGGAAAAGTCGCCTGTGACACACAACGACGGAGTGATCCAATTGAATCAAGATAATGTGAGTGACACGGGTGTTTCGTACCTTTTTGGTATTATTTATTTATATTTATACTTCATTGTAAAGATTAATGATGGTTTTATTAACTGTGGCAGGTCACACGTATGTTTTAAAAAATACGTTTGGTGCAATTTAATAGCTATCTGATGATCAAGAAATTAATAACTGAGTACTCGAAACCTGAACATTTGGCAATTATACTTGTTGGGGCTATGTACCCTACCAAGTAAAATATCATAGAATCCAAATAAAAAAAAACCGAGATGGCCCAGTAGTAAGAGCACTAAATTGTATCCACTCCTATTGTTTATTATGATTAGTATTTTCAATATTAATTTTAAAATGCTATCTCACATACTGCTGGCGGGTTAGAGAATATGCCTTGGTTAGAACTTATATATATATATATATATATATATTTATTCATATATATTTTTATTATATTATCTATATATATATATATATATATATATATATATATATATACATATATATATTTTTTTTTTAATTATTATTATTTTTAGAATTTATACATACATATAATAGTTGGTTGTTAATATAACCAGCATGATTTCAAACACTCTCAGTTTAAGCGACTCGAATGACAATAGTGAGTATCTTAGTGACGCAGTGCTCTCTAGTGACGATAGTTTTCATAGTGCTTCTCTTCCTCTAAACTCTCTTTTAGATTCAACTTTCTCCGGTTTCACTAGAAATTTTAATGTAGTGCATATAAATGCACAGAGTGTACCTTCTCATTACCCCGATTTCCTGTCTTCCTTCGATAGTAAAAATATTCATGCCGTCCTAGTATCCGAATCTTTTCTGAAACCCTGCTTACCTTCAACTTCTTACTGTTTGCCTGGCTTTCATCTGATCCGGAATGATCGTACCGGTAAAGGTGGTGGTGGAGTGGCAATATATCTCCGTAGTCATATCCCCTTTACTATTTTAAATAAATCTCCTACACAATACTGTGAGTCATCTGAACATATTTTTATTGAAGTCTTATTCGGCCATCTCAAACTACTACTGGGTGTTTTTTATAGTCCATCCCTTACTATTAATTATTTTGATAATTTTGAAAATTTGTTGGAACAATTTAGTGCGTCTGTTGATCACACAATCATTATGGGAGATTTTAATACTTGTTTAATTAAAGATGATCAACGCGCCAAACGTTTTAAAAATATAATTAATAGCTGTAACCTTAATGTACTTCATACGAACGCAACTCATTTTTTTCCGAATTGTTTGCCATCGCTGTTTTACTTAATGGTTGTTTCCTCGCCTAGTCATGTTGATGCGCATGGTCAGCTTCCCGCTGAAGCCTTTTCTTACCATGACTTAATTTATTTATCCTATAGGATACGACCTCCGCGGGCTAAGCCCACCATAGTCATGCGGCGAAATTACCAGAATTTGAATACTCCCAATTTTATGGCTGATCTAAACAATATCGACTGGACCGCAATATATAATGCCAGCTCAATAGACGATAAAATGAGTATATTTAATCCCCTATTAAATGATCTATTGGATGTACATGCCCCTTTAAGTCCTATCAAGCTTAAGCACCTACCGGCTCCTTGGCTAACTCAGGACATTAAAGCACTCATGGCAAAGCGTAATGCTGCGAAAGCTAGATACAAAAGAAATGCGACGAACGAAAACCTTTTAAAATATAAGCAGCTGCGAAATCGTTGCAGTATGCTTTGTCGTGATGCTCAGCGTAAGTTTATTACTAATGCTATCGAAAAAAGCTGAACATCTAGGATATGGCAGTTTTTGAGATCATTGGGGATAAGGCGTCAGCGGGAAACGTTTCCTGCCAATTTCAATCTCGATGATCTTAATAAACACTTTATTTCCTCTTCCTCTCTAAACAATCAGTACAAATCCATCACACTCAACTATCTCCATTCCTTGCCAATCCCTAGCTATCCTCCTTTCCAATTCAGTCCTGTTACCATGGGAGAATTAAAAAAACACATCCAATGCATCAAATCTGATGCAATCGGTTGTGACGGAATTAGTCGAAAACTTATACTTCTTACCCTTAACAGTATATTGCCTACTTTATGCCATATATTTAACTATTCTTTATTACATGGTGCCTTCCCTTCTGTATGGGGTAAAGCTCTCGTGATTCCTATTCCCAAAGTTTCCAATCCTTTGCTTCCTTCTCATTTTAGACCTATTTCTGTTCTTCCATTTCTTTCAAAGGTGTTAGAGCGTGTTGTTCACTCTCAACTAAACCAATTCCTCACTATTAATAAAATCCTGTGCCCTTTTCAATCTGGGTTTAGATTAGGCCATAGTACAGTTACAGCTCTTGTTAAGGTATGACATTCGCCAGGGTATTGATAACAAATCCGTGACTGTACTAGCTCGCCTTGAATTTTCAAATGCCTTTAATAACATCGACTATGACATATGCTTGGCAATCCTAAGATCGCTAAGCATAGATTCTACTGTCATTGAATGGTTCCACTCTTATCTGTTTAACCGACAGCAATGCATAATGGCTAATAATAAATATTCATCCTATCTAGATATTCCTTCCGGTGTCCCGCAAGGTGGTGTGCTCTCTCCTCTTCTCTTTTATATATTCATTAATACTCTCTCTTCACTTATTTCCTCCTCTTATCATCTATATGCTGATGATCTACAAATTTACGTTACCGCTCCTTTAGACAGTATCGATGAGGCAGCTGCAACCTTGAATCATGATTTGGCAAAGATATCCGAATGGTGTAAATCTTACGGTCTCAAAGTGAACCCGAGCAAGTCGCAAGTGGCTATATTTGGCAGTCATAAGCTTCTGACGAGGGTTCAAGATAAACATCTACCTCCAATCTTATTTGAGAGCCAAATATTACACATGCAAGAGACTGTTAGAAATCTTGGACTACTTCTTGATGCTTCCTTTTCCTGAGTACCTCAAATCACTGAAATGAGTCGTAAGATTTTCGCTATCATTGGTTTCTTAAGGCGATGGAAAAACCTATTGCCTATCAAGGCAAAGATCAGTTTAGCTAATACGTTCATCTTACCAATACTGGACTATGCTGATGTCTGCTACATGGATTTAACTGAAGACCTCCTAAATAAATTAGAACGGCTGCAAAATATAGCCATAAGATTTATTTTTGGTCTGTGAAAGTTTGATCATGTCTCTGAGTATCGGTCTCAGTTAAAGTGGCTGCCAATCAGACTACGAAGAAATCTACACGCCTTATCTCTTCTCTACTCTATTCTTTATATCGATCACACACCATCTTACCTTAAAGAACGCCTTAAATTTCTTGGTTGCGATAGCGCACACAACCTGCATTCTTCGGATGATAATAAACTAGTTACCCCCTGCAGCCGGACACAAACCTACAGTAACTCTTTTACTGCAAAAACCATCAAACTTAATATATATAATATAAGATAAGACCGCCTTTGCGCACCATTTTTTATTTTCTTTTTCTTTGATTGTTTCCTACTTCTCTCATTTTATGTATATGTTGTGCAAAAAGTGTTAAATAAATAAATAAATAAATAAGAGCGTGTCAATCTTAACTGATGATCGTGGGTTCGAACCCGGGCAAGCACCACTGAAATTTCGTGTGCTTAATTTGTGATGATAATTCATCTCGTGCTTGACGGTGAACGACAACATCGTGAGTAAACCTGCATGTGTCTAATTTTATTGAAATTCTGCTACATGTTTATTCCACCAATCCGCATTGGAGCAGCGTGGTGGAATGAGCTCCAATACCTTCTCCTCAAAAAGAGAGAGGAGGCATTAGCCTAGCAGTGGGACACTTACAGGCTGTTAATGAATGAGGACTTTGTACAAGCCCGTCTGGGTAGGTACCACTTAGTATTATTGTGTTCCGGTTTGAAGAGTGATTGAGTTAATAGACCTGTTATGGGGGTTCATGCAGTATAGAGCACGATCTTGTGACGCTCCCCGAAAAGACGAAATGGGTACCAATGGTTTTGCGGCACACTTGACACCGGTTTATGCCACATAACACACATACACATACGCACACACACACTTTATGTAAACGCGGGAATGTATTTTTCAGTGACAACAAAAAAAACGGGTGGGTGAGCCAGAGCAACTATCTACTGGTGGTAGGGCTTTGTGCAAGCTCGTCTGGGTAGGTACCACCCACTCATCAGATATTCTACCGCAAAACAGCAATACTTGATATTGTTGTGTTCCGGTTTGAAGGGTGAGTGAGCCAGTGTAATTACAGGCACAAGGGACATAAAATCTTAGTTCCCAAGGTTGGTGGCGCATTGGATATGTAAGCGATGGTTGACATTTCTTACAATGCCAATGTCTAAGAGCGTTGGTGACCACTTACCATCAGGTGGCCCATATGCTCGTCCGCCTTCCTTTTCTATAAAAAAAAAAAAAAAAAAAAAATACACAAGGGACAAAACATCTTATTTGTATAAAAATGAAACTAAATTTTGCACGTGTTTAATCCGCAGTGCATTTTCGCTACATATGTTAATTTATAGTTTTAATTAATTTACAGTTAGCGCATTTCTTTTTGTATCTATCTAGATTCTAGATAGCCTAATATATATTTAAAAATATACCTACATTTTGTGTAATATTAGAATTCTATTCATTTTAAAATTTCTGACAAAAGAAAAGAGGGCTGTACGGATTAAAAGGTATGGATCTTAACCGAAAGTTATTTATTCATATCCGGGGAAATTACCGTCGTATTTATTATATATAATTAAGTAAAAACTGCACGTATCGGATAATATTTTTAATATTTATATTTTAATTCAAATGTAAAAAAAAACATTTAGTTGTATTGAGACTCCTATGACATTTTAATAAAAATATTCTTTTCCTTTATTTCCGTTTCTTACGAAGGTAAATTGTCAAGACTTAAACCTTAAAAAAACGATCACTTAAACCAAATTTATAGATGAAACCAAACCAATTATTATCGGTATAATATTTTAAGATTACAAAATTATATAAAGTCAACAGTAATCATAAGGTATTAAATTTATTTCAAATGATTTAATCAATCTAAAATTTATTAAACGAAACGATTTAAAAATATCTAAGCTGGCAGAAAATTAGCTGATCGAAGTAATCCAATGATTACGTTCGTTCTTGCAGATTTTAATTTCTTTGTATAAATGCGAGTCAGTGTATTAGTTCTTGCAATTTTATTTAGAAGAAAATGAACATTTTTATTATTTTGCAATCTCTACTTTGAAATGTTACAAATAATTTTTCTTACTATTTATTTCTAAAGGTCTTTTTGTATATCCTACATGTTTGTAAATCTTCTATAAGTAATTAGTTAATTAAAACATTAATGTGTATCTGCTAGGTATCTTAAATTAAACTAAATTTTCATTCGTAAGTTTTGTTTGATTCAGTTTTAAATGAAAATTGATAATTATAAAAAAGAAGAAATGCCGTCACAAAATAATGTGGATGGGAATTGTGCATCCCTATCAGTTAGAACGAAGATGTTTTTATCCCTTTAATGAACGTGACATCGTTACATTTACAAAATCAAGCTTTTTAATCACTAATAAAACTACATGACACATAGACTTGGTAGTAGGACTGCTCAACGCGTCTTCCGTTTGACCGAATTAATTTGACATATATAATACTCATTTTTTTGGATGAGCACGTATATAATAATCTTTGGTAAATAAAATTAACTTTTATATATATGGTCGAAGTTAGATCTCTGGTCGAAAATTATTATTAATTAAATTTTCTATAATTTCCACATATAACTTTACAATTATCTCTACGATAAACTTTGTTTATTTAAACGTAAATATCTCAAAATGTTTTTTTCAGTAATCGTTTGTTATCGCTTTAATAATGGAAACTGTCGCTGATATTATCGAAGACCGTGGGAAAATAAGCGTAAAAGTTATTTATTAGGCGATGGGAACACAGTTATTACATCGTAAATTATATTTATATCACGTTACACCATTTAACACTGGCCCGCTTAGGATATTAGCGTTTAGGGATTCGCGTTAGACAAATAGATTAAAAAAATCTATGTCTAGTGTTTTCCCAATACAAGTTTAGCAAAATATTGGACTCATCCATGAGGAAAAAGTCATTGTGTATAACAATTGTCCTAATATAAACATCTCCAGTTTTGAGAATTTGGTGTTTACACAGCAGTTATTTCTTACTTTGACCGTTACCTTACCTTTTCTCTTAACAAACTTATTTTATCAAAAGCTGTCTGTGAGAGATCGGTTCAGGCCACCTGATATGGTGCACTGTCCAAAGACATTGGTACTGTAAGAAATAGTAACCATCCATTACATCACCTGTGCGGCATTGGGAACTATGATATTATGTCCCTTGTGCATGTAGCTATATGACAGTAAGTAACAGCCTGTTAATGTCCCACTGCTTAGCTAAGGCCTCCTCTCCCTTTTGAGGAGAAGGTTTGGAGCTTATTCCACCACGCTGCTCCAATGCGGGTTGGTAGAATACTCCGTAACCGTAACAGTCTGTGAATGTCCCACTGCTGGGCTAAAGGCCTCTCTGCCTCTTTTTGAGGAGAAGGTTTGGAGCTTATTCCACCACGCTGCTCCAATGCGGGCTGGTGGAATACACATGTGGCAGAATTTCAGTGAAATTAGACACATGCAGGTTACCGCACGATGTTTTCCTTCACCGTCAAGCGCGAGATGAATTATAAACACAAATTAAGCACATGAAAATTCAGTGGTGCTTGCCCGGGTTTGAACCCATGATCTTCGGATAAGATTCACGCGTTCTAACTACTATCTCGGCTTATAGCTATATTATATGTAGCTATATGCACTCACTTAACCTTCAAACCGGAACACAACAATACTAAGTATTTAGCGATAGAGTATCTGATGAGCGGATGATATCGAGACAAGCTTAAATAAATCGCTACTACCAAGTAAATTATAACCACCAAATGATTCTTTATATGACGCGTAAAATATTATAAAGAAATGATATAACATTTATTGTTATTTTATATATACTTTTATATGGGTTGAATTTTTCTGCTAAGAAGCTCTCAGTAGCAGTAAGATGTTGGCAGCAATAATGTTGGTCCTGTGCCTCTGTTCTCATTTTTCTCTGGACATAACAGTGCACCTCGGCACTCAAATATCTGCAGGCCGCAATGGCCGCCGTGAACGAAATCGGTCAAGAGGAAGTCGACAAATTTGTAACTGTTACCAGAAAATATTTTGCGCATTTTGCTTTCTTTGAAACTGTTAGAGGTTGATGTCCGGTCAAGAAAATATTATACATTATAAAAGTATTACTTCGTGTTTTGACCAATTTTTTTTACTTGTTTTTTTTTTTGACACGTTTAATATAATTTTAGTTTCGTGTCTTCCTCCATATTACTGTTTGATTAATGCTCATTAATAGTTAA
Source organism: Nymphalis io (assembly GCF_905147045.1). Taxonomy (NCBI): domain Eukaryota; kingdom Metazoa; phylum Arthropoda; class Insecta; order Lepidoptera; family Nymphalidae; genus Nymphalis; species Nymphalis io. The sequence goes on along the minus strand of NC_065910.1, from coordinate 6,468,506 downwards.
TTATATTTTTTACACCAAAATTAGGTTAAATTGGTTAATGTGGTACATATTTCCAAATACTAAATTTATCTATTCCAAGATCAGATTCAAGGCCAACAAATAGGATGACTTTTGGTTTCGGTTTTATTGTATGTTATAGTTAGGCGGACGCGCAAATGGGCCACCTGATGTTAAGTGGTCACCGTCCATAGACATTTGCGTTGTAAGATATAATAACAATTCCTTACATTGCCAATGTGCAACCAACTTTGGGAACTGAGACGTTATGTGCCTTGTACCTGTAGTCACACTGGCTCACTCACCCTTCAAACCGGAACGCAACAATAGTAAGTATTGCTGCTTAGCGGCAGAATAAAAGATGAGCGAATAATTATGGGATAATCTTAGTCAATAGAAGGTAAAAGTATGAAGATTGGTTATTATGTTTAAGAGCTAGAGAAATAAAATTAATTTTTATCTCATTTAAAGTATGACCTTTTTAAGGAAATAAATGAAAGAACGTCAGTGTAGCATGAGATTCTGAGGGTTGTTTAGCTATCTACGTTCTGCTTTGGGATTGAAGCGATTTACGCCCCAGTTCTTAAAGTAGCCGGTGCAGAGAAAAAATAAATGTAATGTCCGTTAAAAGTTTCGTGATTCCATTTTCGAAATTTTTATTTAAATCTTTGTGTTAAAAAAAAAGTTTAATTTATGCATTCTATTTTCAAAAATAATTTTAAAATTAACTCATTATAAATATTGTGACATTTATGATTGGGTATTTAAAATATAGTTCTTCATATTTACTGTTCATTTTTTTACTATCTTCATTTCCAAAATCTAGATTCATCTAAATGTACATTCGTAACAGCATTTTCACAAGCAAATATTTCATGCAATAATATTGGGCTCTGGGTCAAGTCCAGTGTGTTCGAGAATGTTCGAGAAAGTTATATAAAGACAATATTTTGAAATTCTTCAAACTATTTTCTTTATATACCTTATTACATAAATGCAATAACATATGGTTTTACTTTTTATATGAAATAAATAAGCGGACGGTGGTTACCAACGTCCATAAACATTGGCACTGTAAGAAATAACTATTCCTTAAATTGCCAATGCGATGCCAACCTTGGCAACTATGAAGTTGATATATTATGTCCCTTGTGCCTATAACTGACCCCCACACTCATCAAACTGAAATACAAGTACACTATGTATTAATGTTTGGTACTAACCCACGTATTGTAGAGCGTAGTTCGTAAATATATTTAAAGTATGATATTATACTGTACATTAAAAACGCCAAGTTCTTTGTTGTCGTGTTTAAAAAACAAAACACTGTAATTAAAATAATGCTCGTTGAAAACACATTAAAGCTATCTAATTAACTTTTATAGAAGTAATGAGGTGTTACAGGTCCTAGTTATTAATAAAGAAAGCTAATGCACAACAGTTTCATTGTTGTTAGACATGCGATGTCGTGACTTCTAACGTTCCGTTTTAACTTAACGTGAACGTGGTATATGCCTTTCAGTTAAATCTTTATTTTATTAATTCCAAGAACGTATTTTATGTACATTATCATCGGACTGAAAAAACAGAATGGTTTATCAAATAAATTAATCATCGATGTCAACAACCGAATCGATAATCGAAATGTTATGTTGCTGCACAGACAACTCCATCTGTAAAAAAGTGAATAACCAACGGACCTACTTATAACCGTCGCGATTATTAAGTTAAGCACTGTTCTATCTTTTTGTCATTAATAATTTGACATTTGAAAAAAGACACAACTTTTATAAATAAAGCCGCAAATAGATGTAATTATTTAAACTAGTATTCCAAATTTTAAATATTTAAGAAATGCATAATATGAACATTCCAGAAAAAAAAATCTTATTTCCAATTATTTTTTTAACGATAACACTAAAGCCTGTCAACAGCGACTAAGCAAAAAAAAAGTATTATCTGTTGACAAATAGAGAAGAAATTGATGACATTTGAAAGAAGAAGACTCTACTTTTATAAATAAGGCCGCAAATAGACGTAATTATTTAAACTAGTTAACTATTTTAAATATTTAAGAAATGCACAGTTTAGTTTCATTGACACAAAATATGTATTATAATCATCGAAATAAAAAAAATTAAATTAAAACGTTTTATGTAGATAAATATTGTCTTTTAAAATTCTAACTAGTTCTTTTAGAAATATTAAGAGTTATTTGATTGATCAAAAAAATACGCAAGGCGTGTTATATGACCAATGAGATGTGGCCAATCTCAAGAGATAACCCAGAGATGCCAACTAAGCAGGCGATATTATAGTGCACAAGTGAGTGCGCAAACACAAGTGCACTCTCTATTCTTTCATAATTTGATGGGACGGCAATCTGACACGACTGGAAAGAGTTCAGGCGCAGGACCAACGGCTTTACGTGTTTTCCGAAGTACGGGAGTGTACACACTTCCAACTTCAGACTACAGGATGCTACTGAGAATTTTCTGACAGAATAACCCAATAACTTTTTATTGGCCCGACCTGGGAATTGAACCCAAGACCTTCGGGTCTGCGGCCTTTCATCAAGCCACTAGACCAACGAGGCAGGCATAAATATATAGTATATAGCATAGTAAATACTTTACCCGTACAACTGGGCTGGGCGGTGGCAGTGATATATAAAAATTCGTTTACTAGGTTTTACTCAATATCAAAAGTCGAGCTCGCGAAAGGTGCATTCATCTTTTCCTTTTACTGCAAATGTCAGTGTATTCCGTTTATTCTGTTTGTTCTTCATTTTGTATTTATAGCTAGTTAATACGTGTAGCTTTGTCTGTTTTCATCGTTAGAAGGAAAACTAATATTATTAAACAACACATATACAATATTATTTATAGATTAAGGAGGCCTAATAAAACCAGTAAAGTATTTTTTTTTTAATTATTATTAACAATTTTTATTATTAATACATTTTTGATCGAATAAAGAAAATTTTATGTATGGAACATATTAATTTGGCGCTAAGTTTGTTTTTCTGTCTCAATTTTGTTAACCTTTAACTCTGTTGTTAATGTCGTATTTAGGATGAGAATATTATTTACTTATAAACGTTGTTCAGCGGGTATTTACGCAAAGTCGTGTCTTCGTCTGTCGAATGTCAAATCAATACTGAGAGAAAGAGAGAAACGAGTGTATATGTAAGGCCTATTGTATATTGTATTCTAAATACAAATTTTAATAATAATATCATCATTTTGTTTAAGATAAAATTCTTTAAAATACCGATTACTGGTGGCTCTGCTTGCCACCACCATGTAAGGCGACGAAGCTTTTCGAATACACATATATTATTCGCAAAACTGTGGAATACTTTGTCTGAGTTTGTATTTCTTGATGAGTTCAACGTTGGTGCCTTCAAATCCAGAGTAAACAGGTTTTTTCTAGGCAAGTTGCTATATCCTAGACCGCACATCAAGCAAGTCAACGGTTTGACCCTTTTTTAATAGTATAAGTAGGCGAAGGAGCATATGGGCCACGTGATGGTAAGAGTCACCAACACTCATTGGCATTGTAAGAAATAATAACCATCGCTTATATTGTCAATGCGTCACCATCCTCGGGAACTGAGATGTTATGTTCCTTGTGTAATTACACTGGCATACCCACCCTTCAAACACAATAATACCAAGTACTTCTGTATACTAGCTGTGCAGGTATAATATTTATAACGACTAGCAATATACCGCGCTGTGACCCGCCTGAAATTTGTATCATATAAATAGCTGCATGATGTTTTTTACATTTGACTGACTCAACTTTTTAATTTTACATTGTCATTTTCATTTTAGAGATCACCCCGAACAATAATAAAGATAATGTATAACACATTTTAGCAACATGCAAATAATTAGTTATTTCGATATCACAGACAGACATTTAATTTTTATTTATTTGTATAGATGCAATGATATAGGAACTCTTTTGTTTGTTTGTTTGAACTTTTACAAACCCAGCAATTCTTATAGAAGTTTTTCTTTAACCGACTGTTTCCTTTCAGCGCGTCAAGATTAATGTTCTTATCTTTCAGTTTTAAGTACGCTGTTTTATGGCATTTGTTAGATAATAATCGTATTAATATTATAAAGAACTTTATTTATACGTTTGTTTGTACGGATTTATGTAAACACTACTATTCCAATATATTATCGCATTATGATAATTGATAGCTTAAGGGTAAGGGCACATAAACGTATTATGTGTTTAATATTATTCCAGATTGATTATGTAAGCTTTGTCTAATATATAGCATAACTAATTTCTGCCCGCAGATTCGTTGTTCGATGTTCTTCTCTGTAGTTGAGAAGTAAAAGCGTAACAAATAAACAAACTCATTGTTCCAATTATAATATTAGTAAGTATACAGCCAGATATAAAAGACGTAATATCTCATATGAAACACGCGAATCACAAACGAATTTTCATGTAGTTAGTTTGTATTTATAATTCATGTATTATTTGGCGAGGACATCGTGAAGTAACTTGTTGTAGCGGTGAGGATCTGACATATGTGTACCAATCCACTCACGGTAATTACAGCATCCTAATGCAGCTCTAAGCCTTAAAACCTCAAATCTAGGAGTCCGTAATTCTGCTATGGGACATTTATAGGCGTCCACTTTATAAACCAACTTGTCCTAAAAAATCCGCTGGAAAAACGCATTTACGGGTTCCCCCACGTGAAGCGAGGGAACATGGGACACCAGCGCTGAGTGCCCCGAAATATCCACCAAAACACCAGCGGTGTCCTCTCCGTCTGTTCGGGGGTAACAGTAAAGCTCGTGTTACGAGTGGTAACGAAAAAAGCCCAAGGAATGCGACTTTTATATCGTTATTTCACCCGTAAACCATTGCGCTATTGGCGCTTCAAATAATAAAACTAAGCCAAAGTCTAGCAACACATGATGTTTCGCAACATACTTACATATAAATATAAAGCGATTTTCATCGAAGATACGTCAATAACGGGAATGCGAATACAAAATTTAAATATTACCGGCATTGACGTCATAAAATGTTCCACAAAGAACGAAAGGAACGAACGGTTATATATTCAAACCCCTCGTCCAGAAATAATCTTGTTGAATATTTAGTTACATATTTATATTTAATTCCTGTGTGTGTGTTTAGTGCGAGTTCTTTTACTTATTCGATAGCGTTCACGTATGAAATGTAATTTCACACAAATTGCAGTTATTATTTTATAATACGTATGCCGTTGTAACATAAATATATTTCCGATCGTGTCGGATTGCCGTCCCATCGGATTATGAGATTTAGGGAATACAAAGTGCACCAGTGTTTGCGCACAAACTTGTGCACTATAATATCTCCCTTGGGATATTATTGTGCACAAGTGTGTGTGTGAGAATCTAGTCTGGAGGGACATTATTATTATTATTATTATTATTATATGTTTATAATATTTACATAGGTTTTATTGAGTTAGTAAACAATATGTTAACACTTGTGTAATAAATAATATGTTAACGCTTACGTGGTACTTGTTAACAAATATGATCTTGACGGGCCATCTGACAGATGTAAAACATCGAAATTAATTATAATTGAAATATTTACTAACATACCCGAAATACAACAAAACATACTATTGCTGTTTGGCAGAAGTATAATAAGAGGATGGTACCCAAACTTGTTTCAAATAAAAGGTACCACACACACATCATTTATTTTACCGCCAAATCAAACTATTTATATATTTATTGAAAATTCTAGGCAAGTAATATAATATATACTAAAAGCAATTGAATACAAATTGGTTTGTATTTAATTAGCGTACGAGCCAATAAGCATACTTGTGATCCTTTCAATGTCCAAAGGAGTTTGTCCTCTCAAGTTGTTTGGCAAATGTTTACCTTGGAATCAATTCTCCAGAAATTGGACGTATGTAGTTGTGATCAGTAATCACGAAATAAATTGTTGATGTATGCGTGTGTATCGCTCATGTATTGATACCAATGTGTGTATATTACACACACATTCGTACATTTTACAGATGCTTGTGTGTGAGTATGCTTATAATTATAGTACAAACGAAAGACGTAGTTTTGCTCGTGCTTCTTTGAAAAAAGATTTGAACACAAAATTCCGTATAGAAATCAGTATTATGAAACATGTTATTGTAATGAATTTAAAACTAAAAATTATCGGCCTTATAACGTTGCTTAGCATTATCGTTAAACATTGATTTCTCTTTTTATTGATTTAACATTCGAAAGAAGAAACGGCATTTTTTAACTTAGCACCGCTAAGGCCTTATATAAAGTACTTTTTAGCCCTTATTCCAATTTTTTGTCGAATTGTGTATTGCTGTTGGCCCTAGTGGCTTTTACAGCGTCACCGAGCGGGATGGGCGAGTTGAACTCAAGCCGGTTTTTGGGAACCACATAAGGGGCTCAAGGGCTGTGAGACCGGACCTCGGCTTAGGACGCCGTTGAAGTCGGGGGGGGGGGGCTTATTTATGCTCTCATGACGTCGCATAAAACAAAACTTTTGACACACCGTAGAAACAAACCTCTATTAGTAATTCGACTTAGTAAATCGACACTAAAGTGTAGACACAACACACAGTACGTTAAATTTATTGATAGACAAAAATATGTTTGAAGTCGAAGCGTATATATTCATAAGGGACCCAGAACCTTTAAATCTTGGACAAAGTATATATATATGCAAAACAGTATATGTATAAATATTTAGTTATAAGTGGAAACTTGACTGGTATGTGTACTAATGTTAATATCATAGTTTTAAGAATGAATGTAGTGATTGTTAACCAAAAAAAAAAAAATTAACTTGCTCTTCCAATAAAATGAAAAAATAAATTTAGAAAAACTGTTTTGAAATTAATCAGGATTTATGTCACTATTAAAAATACTTTTTCGTTTTTTATAGTTGTTAGTAATCTATCAGTTCGCTGGTTCAAATCCAGGCATTCGCGACTGAATTTTCATGTGCATAATTTGTGTTTATAATTCATCTCGTGCTCGACGGTGAAGGATAACATCGTGAAAAACCTGCATATGTCTGAAGAAAGTCTGGCTATCTAGTCTATAGTGTAATAGATATTACAATATACCTTAGGTTGCCTTTATCAATGTACTAAAAAAAACGTCAACATCATCATAATCATCAACCCTTCGTCGTCCTTGACCCTCCATGGACCTATAGGCCTTTTCAACGATCTTCAATCGATCTCAGTAGCGTGCCTCAGCTCTCAATCTCACTTTGCGTATATCGTCACTCCACCTAGCTGGACGGCGTCCTAAGCCAACATAAGCTTGTATCTTAATAAAAGTAAATTCATATTAGATCCAGTTAGTCTTTTGGAAAATGAAATGAAGCAGCTGATAATATGATACGAATATCATCAGTAATAAAGAGTCGGACGCTATATATCATGCAGTAAGTGTTGTGGGACATTTTGTTCTTTAAGAAATCCTCCGGTGACGTCGCTTTATTCCGTAGGATTTTCTCGTTTTTGATACACAAGGTCAATTACAATGTGGATCATTATAATACTAAACGTATTTTTTAAACTTTGAATAGTTTTACAATTAATAAAATAAGTATTACGTAATCTTTGATATTGAGTAATATTAATATATTATATCCTTAGACATTGGCATTGTAAGAAATGTCAACCATCGCTTACATAGGCAATGCGAATATAATATGTTGAGTAGGAGGTATCTCGGACACGTACTTAGGCATAAAAGATATGAACTTTTGCAAGTTATTTTGATGGAAAAGGTTGGGGAGAGCTGTTTGGTCGCAGAAAAAATCTTGGCTGAGCAACATCCGAGAATGGACGGGAAACGCGAGTGCTGCCGAGCTCTTTCACCTAGCGAAGAAAAAGAAGAGGTACTCAAACCTGACTGACCTTCGCTAATCGGAGAGGCACTTAAATAAGTAGGAGGTACCTACCCAGACGGGCTTACAACGTAACAGTAAAATAACTGATACGTGGGTAACTACAATTTTGGCAAATCCACAAAATCCACAATTGTTCGCAAAACTGTAATGCCGTAAGTCTTATACCTGTGGAGTTTACTGATTTCGTAACATAATATCCGGGTCATGACAAGGTATTGCCAGCCAGCGAGCGTAAAGATCCTTAAGCATTGCCAACCCCGCAACTGAACTTACAAATTTTATTTCAACCAAGAATCTATGACTCATACACGCCGTATGAGAGATGTGGAGAATTCAAGATGTGAAAGATGCTGAAAATTCTTTAGTTGGAAGTTTGAAATGTGTCCGTATTTTGTGAAAATTGAATAAAACATGAATATTCTATTATCTATACATATAATCATTCTGTAACTGATCGCAGTCCGTACATGGAATATATATGAGTTAAACTATAACCGGGCCTTTATCAACGTAATAGAACCCAAAAAAGTGATTGTTAGAATGTTTGTCTGTTTGTCTGTCTCTGTGCGTATGTGCTAATCTCAGAAACTTAACGGATTTGAGTGCGGTTTTCACTAATATATTGTGCCTAACTTCACTTAAAATTTAGTGTTTATTTTATTTCAATCGGTTTATAAATAATAATAATAGACCTTCCAATGTTAGTTGAACTCAGATCTATATATATAATCAATCGTATTAAATAGTTCAGCTTATGCTGGTATATGTCGTAGATAGATATATGTATGTTAATCAAAAATGTTCTAAAATAATGCAATATAATAATAACGAATATCATCAGTAATAAAGAATTGGACGCTATATATCACGCGGTAAGTGATGTGTGACGTTTTGTTCTTTAAGAAATCCTCCGGCGACGTCGCTTTATTCCGTAGGATTTTGTCGTTTTTGATACATTAAAAAATATATAATAATATATTATATATAATTAAATTGTTAGTGTATTGTTGTTTCGATTTGAAGGGCGAGTAGCCTCGTATAACTATAGGCACATAGAATGAAACAATGGTAACAAATGTTATTTTAAAATATTAATTTAATTATTTGCAGTCGTTTTTATAAAATATTAATTCTTATGAAAGATATCGAGATAAGACTATAGACATTTTTAGTACTTTTTATAGTTTTGACATATTATTATTAGGTTGTTTGAAAATACTCCTACATTTATACGTATTTATTTTCGGTTTGTAAATAACTTTGTTAGGTAAAGTTTATAGGTTAGGTAGGTATGTCGTTTCGTTGCCGCATTTTTTTTTTCAGGGTTTTGTTTAATTTATACATAGTCGGTTAGTTTGACAAGTGAAATAAAGCCTTAAATATATACAAATAAAAATTAATAATAGTTAAAAAATAATACAAATCGTGACCGCGTGGAATTGTGGCAAGAACGCTAGCAACATTTCCTCTTTGAATCGTAATTCTGATTCTCTAGGCGAAAAAAAACTAGTTAGTCGGTTAGTTGATAATAATAAGTACTTATAAAAAAACCGATATACGTTTTAGTTTGAAAAGGACACAATTTTCTGTGGAGGTATCATTTGCAGTCACAATAAATAAAGCACAGGGAAAGTATGTCGGAATAGATTTAACGGAATTATGTTTTTCTCATGTAGGATTCCAGTTGTATGTTGCCCTATCTGGGTGTGGCATAAACCAAATAAATAATTATCATACCACAAAATAAAACTAAAAATGTTGTACATGCTGAACTATCATAAGTTTGCTCTTAGTGATTTTTTTAAGTTATACGCAGGTGATACCGCGGGCACAGCTAGTGTATAACATGTAAATATTATAAAAAAACTATTTATCAATTCAAAGAAGGAAAAGTTTGTTTATTTTATATATGTATATTATGTATGTTCAGATATAAATTTTTGTTGATAAGCCGATTTTGATGAGGTTTTTACATTAGAAATAGCAAGACTAATCTCCATTTAAATTAGTTTTGGACATTGTTAAGTTTTTTTTAACAACCAAATGATAACAACGATAACATTTCTTTAAAGATTATTTTCGCTTAATTTTATATTCTAAGCAAAGAGCTAACACAGGAAAACTATTCCGGTATAGTAATATATGATGCAATAGAAATAACCATATCACAGAACACGTTCAATGGCAGTAAGTGATATGCGACATTGTATGTGTATCAAAATAACGCCGTAAGTCGGATTTACGAATCTTTTTAAAAATAAACAAAATTCCTTTTAAAATAATACGAAAGCTTGAAAATATAAAATTGATTGTACAAAAACAGTTCCACTGAAAACTTTTCTGTCTTTTTGGCAAACTGGACGAAAATGAGAATTGAACGTTTATTTCAATGGATTGATGCTCTTTTTGAGGGTCGCGCGCAGCCGTGAAATTTTAAAAAGTCATTGTCAAAAGCTGTACCGGTTACATTTCGTATAAGGCTTAGGACCGGAAATGTCGACTTGTGTACTTTATTAAGGTTGATGTGGACTGGTAAGAACATCTGAAACTTTTCAAGAGTATTTATAGACTTAAGCTTGTTAATTTTAAACAGAATCACTTTATATCAAAATCAAAATATATTACTCAAGTTGTCTCTTAAAAGTATTTTTAAGTCAATCTACACGATCGATTCAGTTTCCCAATAATAGCAAGTACGAGTCAGGTGAGGTAAAAAAGCCAATGTCACGGCTTTGGGGTTCAACTTTGCTACATACTTAATTTTATAAAAATCAGTTCAGTAGTTAAATCGTCAAGGCGTAACAAGCAAACAGACAAAGTAACTTTCGCATTTATAATATTAATAAGAATAAATATGGACAAAGGAAACGAATGCCACGATGAAGTTTGATCGGAAGCTACTTAAGTCGAGCTCGATAATAAGATATGATTTAATCATATTTTCGTGATCAGTACCATCATGTGGATAACTAGATTTTGCCCGCGGCTGTGCTCGAGTGCTAGGGAGTAAAGGGATCAAGTGTGAGGTATAAAAAAGTAGCCCATGTCATTCCTTTAGGTTTAATCGTGCTCCGTGCCAAATTTCATCACAATCGATTCAGTGGCAGCGGCTTTCGCATTTATAATATTAATATATATATATATATTTAAATATACTTCTTATCATGCATAAGACCTTTCATAGTCCAATGCGGCTGCGTCCCTGATATAACCTACCCGATTATGCATAATATGTAGTTATCAAGTAATTGTTACTAATTAGCTTTGTATTAACAGTAATATCCAAAAATATTACCAGCGTTTACAATTGTAATGTTCAAGTGTTACTCCACCCTAACAGTAATATAATGCTGGTAAAAGCAACCGTTTGGTTCGTTGTTTTCTTTCAATATCGATTGTGGTTCAGACGGACTACTTTATTTAACAACCTATGAATTTTCTACGAGCATTTTGCGGATATATGTTGAACTCTTTTAAAAATCGTCATATTATATTATTAATTTAAACCTTTCTGTGTAATTTTTGGCTTATCTTATAGCTAATCGGGGGTTCAAACCCGGGCAAGCAGTACTGAATTTTCATGTGCTTAATTTGTGATTATAATTCATCTCGTGCTTTACGGTGAAGGAAAACATCGTTAGGAAACCTGCATGTGTCTAATTTCACTGAAAATCTGCCACATGGTATTCCACCAATCCGCATTGGAGCAGCGTGGTGGAATAAGCTCCAACCTTCTCCTAAAAAAAAAGGAGAGGAGGCCTTTAGACCAGCAGTGGGACATTCACAGACAGTTACGGTTATAGTTAAAGCGTGGATTTTTGTGACCGTGGGTTCGAATCTATTCCGATTTTTTTTTTTTTTTTATTTTATAGAATAGGAAGGTGGACGAGCATATGGGCCACCTGATGGTAAGTGGTCACCAAACGCCTTTAGACATTGGCATTGTAAGAAATGTCAACCATCGCTTATAGCCAATGCGCCACCAACCTTGGGAACTAAGATTTTATGTCCCTTGTGCCTGTTATTACACTGGCTCACTCACCCTTCAAACCGGAACACAACAATATCAAGTATTGCTGTTTTGCGGTAGAATATCTAATACACTTAATAATTTTCTTTATTTAGTGTATTAATCAGCTCCTGCTCGGTATTTATAGCATCGTAAGGAAACTTGTATGTCAGAGGAATTTCCGTTACATGTTTTTTTAAGCCCTCACTGGGGTATGGCGGTTTAAGCTCAAAACCTTTTCCTCAATATACATTTATAGATAAATAGATAAAGTAATTGAACTGCTTTTCTCATAAGCTTATCTTAATGTTTTATATTATATATACCAAATATATATGAACTAAATAAAGTAACAAATTGACTGATTTGTTACAATCAATAAAAAAATTAGTAATATTTAGCGTAGGTTAAGAGAGCAAAACTTCTTTTAAAATATCATATCCAAGAGACTTTTCTGAATTAGCGCAAGAAAATTCAAGTCAACGACGTTCGGCAACTATCGATGTTCTTAATTTGAATAAGACTACAATTTTTTTTTTAATCTATCTCTCTCGAGCTTAAGGTGTTAATTGTGACATTTAATTATAGTACAAATTAAATATTCACTTAGCAGCAATAAATCCACAAACTAGAACATACCCAAGATAAATATAGAACTCCCGCGAGTAAGTAAAGCAAACGTCAATTGAGCAAGTAAACATGCTGTTAACAATGAAAGCTGGCGCACCATTGTGTTTTGCATTGTTTTATTAAGATCAGACTATGCATGCATGCCAGGCACAATTCTATTTGTGAATTAGAACAAAGATTATTATATATACAACGTACAGTTTATGTTTTTTTCAGTGCACTTGGACGGATTTTTTTTTCATATCTTATAGAGAAGGTCCGCGGTAATTTATTTTATTTGTATAAAATAAAAATTTGTGATTGACTCCGCTTTATTTGTTTATTTATTTTTTTCGAATAATTTGTTGAAATATTTTCTTTCATGCTATTATTACTATACATCCATAACATTTGAGGAACATTGATTACTATATAAGTTTTCATTGGACCCTACGACTTCTATGTAATGAAGTGTGTGATAAAATTGTCTTTCTGTCACAAAGCTTACTTGGAAGTAATCGCGATAGAAATAAGCCGGCATATCACTCTTTTAAGTTATTTTATATTCTGTGCTTTCATGATATTGACTTTTTGTATAATACAGATTATAAATAAATAAAATATATGATTTATATTAGTACTTCATAAGATTGACACTTTAAACAGGTCAATGCGATAAAGATGAGGGACGCAGCGCCTTATACTCAAGCAAAATTATTTCTTTAATTAGACATTGAAATAAAACTGTGCGCCATTTATGAGTTAGCTAAGATATTAAATTTCAATATAGATATATATAGTATCTAGTTCAGTATATCTTAAAACAATTTTCTAGACCCTAAAGTATTTGCATTTGTTATAAAATTGTTTTAAGAGTTTAATTTATATTATCAACGACTATTTTTCTATATTTTTATTTGATTATTGTATTTTTCTTACAAAATTTTAATGTGTAAATTAGCTAAAGAAAATAATATCGATTGCTATCCATTGCTATAACACAAACGATACGTAACACTGCATCTTGTTTTGTCAAATATTTGAAGTGAATTGTATTCTTTTTTTTTTTTTGATAAATAAATTCTTAAACCATATCTAGTTATTTATAGTAAATGACGTATTTTGAATTATTTCCATACAAGCGTTATGAGGATTTCTCTCACGTTTTCGTTCAAATGTCATGCCATGTTTGCCTCGTACAATGTGGTACTGTAGAAAATAAAAAGATTGTTTCGAAATAGCGTTTTCACATGACTTGTTTTTTTAATCCGTCCACTATCGTCTGCTATGGAGCCGGTGAAGCTATCAACGGAATGAAAATGGAGACATGTGTGCATTCAAAATTCCGTTAAATCGAAATTAAAAGAGTTTATTCAAATTGACTGTAACAATGCTTTGTTGTACTAATAAACCTTGTACCCGAAAAAATTAAATGAGTTAACAACTTCAAGATTAATATTATTCATTTTCAAATATAATAATTTTAAATTTTAAACATTTTTAATTTGAAAACTCTAATAATATCACTTAAGACCACTGTATTTGTTGATATTTTTAATAAAATTCCTTTAGTTTCATTTGTTTTTTTTAAAGATTTAATCGTGCTACTAATAAAATTAAAGTTTATTCCATCACGCTGCTTCGATATTACTTGTTGAATATCAATCATTTTAAAAATTGTAATATTATTTGAATGTGTTTATTTAAAACTAGCTGACCCGTGCCCACTTCGTTGGGCGGTAAGTTTACTTATTTTTAAGTTTACTTATTTTGATAAGAATTCATAAGTGTTGACAATATGACCAATAAACATGACCTAACCATTTAAATAATTTTTTTTAATATAAAAAACTACTTTTTGTGACTTAAATATAAAAGTTACATATATGCTGTCGTCGACTTTTTTGTATGCATTATTAAGCTCTACAACTTTTATTTAGAACTTAATCATGTATCTCACATCGTTAAGGCAGTGTTCGTAAGAAACGTTTTCGTTCGACAGTTTTTTCTCCAAATTACTTTGCAAATCCGACTACCACGAAAAATTCTTTTAATTTATCGAGTTAATATATAGCCTATGACACCCACAAATAATGTGGCTTTCTATTGGTAAAAGAATTTTCAAAATCGTTTAAGTGGATCCAGAGATTACCCCCTACAACCTCACAAACTTTACCTCTTTATAATATTAGTATAGATGAGTGACAAGTAATATTTTGACAATTAAATAACGAGAATTATTATCACTTATTAGGACTTATCACTAATTAGTCTAGCACAAAGATATGTACCTAGATTAATATTATAATCAGTTTTTTTTTTACTTTGTAATATAAAATTGTACTTTTATTTGTAAGGCTATGTTTTGCACAATAAATTATTATTATTATTATTAATTAATTCTGACAGTTGAACACATACATACAAAACCCTACCATACATCCAAGTCCATGTAGTCCATAGCCATTATTTTAATATATATATATATATATATTAAAATAATTTTATACCTTGCGAAACGTTGTTAAAGAAACACGAGGTACACTCATATTCTCTTTGATATTTAAATTAGAGTAATTTCATTAAGTCAATGGCGATATAATTGAGAGAATTTAAATACATCAAGATTTTTTTTAACAAAAAAAAAAACAATTTATAAGTCAATTTATAATACATAAACATTATCATAAATTGCCGAATGGTTTTTATAATATTATTTATTCTTTCTATAAGATTAATAAATGTCAATTGTGTAGTTTAACTAAAATTAATTAATTATTATCATTCATTAATCAATTAAAACGTGATATAAATAAACAAACTTTCGCATTAATAATATTAGTTAGCATTGTAGTGCATATGTCCTACAGTGTTAGTGTATTAGTGTTTCTCTAATTGGACAGTACACAAATTACATTGTCCACTAAGGTCTTGTTTTTGTATATTCTTTCTAGAGTTCCTTATTATTAAATGATTAAGTATACCCGTGACGTAAGCACATTTACTGTTAATAGTTATTAATGGCGCGGAAACGCAAACAATCCATCATTAAAAGCAAAAGGTCGCTGAGTGACGCAGTTTTTGATATTGTTTTGTTCCGGTTTGACGGGTAAGTGAGCCAGTGTAATTACAGGCACAAGGGACATACCATCTTAGTTAACAAGGTTGGTTATGCATTGGCGATCTAAGCGATGGTTAGTATTTCTTACAATGCCAATGTCTATGGGCGTTGGCGACCACTTCCCACCAGGTGGCCCATATGCTCGTCCGCCTACCTATTCTATACCTACCTATAATCCTTAGTATCCGGTAGACCTTAAAATCAGCCAAATCATTTATTCTTAGGGCTTAAATTTTTAAACTGGTACTATAAGAAGTGATGGAAGTAGCATATGTGAATCTTAACCAAAGATTGAAGATTCAAGCTAGGTAGGTAGTACCAATAATGTATTCCAGTTTGTTAGATAACTGAGCCTGTAATAGCCTGTAGAGGCTAACATCTTAGGTCCCATGTTTGGGGAGACATTAGCGGGAGAGTTTAGTGATTATATAAGAGAAGCACATGTACGGTAAAGTAACAGGCAGTAAATGTCAGCTTGGGTTTAAAGCTTTTCCTACCACGCTGCACGAACGCGGTTGATGGATATACCAGTCATAATTTCAGCTACCACATGCAAGTTTCCTCACGATGTTTTCCTTCACCTCCAAGCAACAGATTAATTACAAACGCGTATATTTAAAAAAAACTGCGTACATTATTATGGACTATTCTCATGTAGAATACAGTTTTGAATAATTCATCTAATTATTTTTATCTAAGTTCTCGTTCAAACAATTCCTTTCTTCTGTGTCACTTCATCGAATATTATAATGAACGAAACTAGCAAACGAAATTTGCATAAACGGGATAATCATTTATGTCACGAAATAATTAATTACTGGAGAAATTATTGACTATATTATATTTATAACAAAATTATAATGAATATTCCCATTATTATATCGGTACCAAGTATTATAAAAATAAAACGTTTCGATCACTACTGAAGGCCAAACGCTGGTATATGAAAACTAGCGATTGATATCTGTATTTTTTAATTCAATATTATATGTTTGCTTAAATTAGTCCTATTTCAGACGATCCGGAAGAGGACGTTAGCTAGAATGGGCTCGTGCTGCCGTATGTAGTGCATGGAGGGCGAGATGAGCTACAAGCGGTAGGGGCCACGGATGTTTTATATTGACACAATACTGCAGATCCTAGACACAATACTGTGGTTTTGGAGAAAAATCTATCATCGCCCGGTTCCCTCCCCCAGGTGCCCGCGTACACTGCGTAAACGGAATAGTGCATAGCTTATAAAATAGCAGATTCCAGAGTTCAAATCTATAGTCGAGTTAATAAAAACTTATACCATTTGATAGAGCTGATAATTTGTTTGACTGCTCAATCTCATATAATACCACTGTAATTTGAAAAAGTAAATTGGCTTACTAAAGAAGGCTATATATTTTTTAACCAGACCTGAGATCTGCAGCCGAACATGCTCACCACTACCTCAACGAGTTTCAACTAGTTAATAGACCATAACAATAAATTTGCGTTTAAATCTTGTATTAAATAAATCACATCCATATAACATACATCCATGGCGAAAACCAAACCGCGTCGGCTAGGTAATTAATATCATTGGAATGGATTGTTTTTGATTAAACTTCCCACCTGTCCTTTTCACACTCACTTATTGTACCATCCTTTGTCCCTTTCAAACTGTGAAAGAGCAATTTGATTGACGCTATTGCATCGAACTGGATAGTATTTACTTTGTAAAATGTAATTTGTCTTTTCATTTGAACCCTTTGTTTGAAGTTCATTATTCCTTTGAAATAATTAGTTGAATAAACAAAGTTTTGCTCTTCTAAAGTTAATAAGACAACGCGAAGACAGAAATTATTTATAGCGTTATATAAGTTTTTGTAATACAATTTATTTGTCGGCTACTATTTTTTTTTACTTATATGTATATGGTAGTGGAATTCAATTCCGACCCAGATATTCAAATACAGTAATCAAACTTAAACTATGTCCAGATTGTAAAGTGAAAATGAATTTTAATTTATATATAAATTCATACACAATTTGCCTTAGACGAATAACGAAATTATGTATATGCTTAAATTCCCTACATTAAAACCAGAAAACATATTTTGGTAATCATTTTGCAATTCATTATTTCCACAACATTTTTAAAATTCATTTCTATATATATTTATATAGGTACACAAACAGAATACAATCGGGACATACAATAAAATTACAAACTTATAAAATTTTATGCTACATTACATTCCTAAGCATATGCGATAGTCGAAGCGTTTACGAAATTTGATTTCGTCTAAATTATTCAAATCAAAGTAAACACGATCCCGCAGCCTCTCCAATCCGTGCCGAGGACGGCCATCGCAGTGGCTTTAGTGGGTAAGAATCCCACATAACCCAGTTCCCCCCTCCCCATGGGAGCTGTGTACCTTTCTGAGGGTATCCAGTGCGTGAAAAAAAAGACATACGTAATTTTGATACATTTCATATAATTCCATTTGTAAGGCTTTCTTATACTTATAAATAAACCACAAAATTACATAATGTATCTTTACTCAAAGAAAAACTATAACATTTGAAAGCTACCTCTGTATTATATATATTGTAAACAACCAACACTATTGTTGCATTACCTATAAAACAACGCGTTTAATACTCACAGTCGACCGAAGGAAGTTAATTAAAATCAACACCTCACAGAAGCAAAACCACGCCTCAAATTGGAAATTTCATAAATACTATTAAGTTAAACAAGATCTCCTATAAGCGAAGTTTGCTGATAAAACTGGACGTCAAACATCGATATCAAACAGTTTGTTTCGTCATTTTAATGAGATTTAGATAATATCGCGTTATTTTGAAAGTTATATTAAATAAGTTATTTTTCTTCAATATCTAAACGGATCTCATTAAAAAGTTTCGAAACAAAAAACTTTGATAATGACATCGGGACGAGACCGCTGCTATGACGTAGCTTAATTAAATCGATGTGTTATTAACATTTATTACAAAACAATTTGAATTTTGAATTAAATAACTTTTTATTGCCACTTTATTTTCATAATGGCGACAATGTAATTTAATTAAATAGTAAGAAATTGAGTTTATAATTCATCTCGTGCTAGTAGGTGGTAAAGGAAAACATCGTGAGTATATGCGTCTTATTTCACTGAAATTCTGCCACATGTGTATTCCACCAACGCATTGGAGCAGTGTTGTTGAATAAGCTCTAAACCGTCTTCTTTAAGAAAAAAAGGAGAGGAGGCCTTACCCCAGCAGTGAGACATTCACAGGCTGTTACTTTAAACTAGTAACTTCCATTACCCGCTCACACACGGTTAGTAATTATTTTATGGGACAATGTCCGCTTTTACAACGGGATCATAAAAAACGTTCAAAAATATTACTGGCATAAATTCTAAATTACTGGAATTGTCATATCTCGTTTACAGCCAAACAATAAATAATACGACGTTTTTTAATATACTTTATTTACCAAAGGCCGAAGAGAAGAAATAAAAGAAGATTTCAGTCTTCGTCCTCCTCAGCAGGCTGTATGTTAAAGCGTGAAGAGGCCTGAGGTTTCAATTCTTGAGGCTCCTCGACGGAGGGGATCCTATACGACATCAGCGCTGCCCCATAATTACCAACGCCGGTATCCCAAAATACTATCTGTAAGCACAAGGCTATTGATTAAAACCAATTAATAAAAAAACAAAAAACAAAAAAACAATATTTAATTTATATCAGTTAAAGATATTTTTTTTTGTTTTTTGTCAATTAGATTTTTCTATATATTTGCATGTTAAGTGAGCCTGTAATTGGTATGGTACCTTAACATTATTTTTATATACAAATTAAAAATGTATTTCTTAGTATATAACGTTGTCTTCCTAATAAATAACACTTGAGGCCAACCAAATACATTACAAAATACTTGACTCACTTGTTCATTGATAAGGTATCTCACATAATACAGCTCACGGTGTTTTTCAAAACCAAGTTCATCTGCGATTTGTTGACTCCGGCTTGTTGTGAATATACCCGTAACTGCTGGAACACTAGCGCTTGCGCTGAGAGCTACTGCCGCCTTTAACATCTCCTTTCCTATACCTGAAAGAATCTGATTCATATTATCCTCCTGACCAATTTCGACCATAGCGACCGTTCTCGAGTAAGATTCACCGGAGAAAACGTTCGTGAAAAGTCAGAAAGTGATATGACATTGATCATAATAATCAATATCATCAACATTTCAAGAATACCGTACCGTAACAGCCTGTGTATGTCCCACTGCTAGGCTAAAGGCCTCCTCTCTTCTTTTTTGAGGAGAAGGTTTGGAGCTTATTCTACCACGCTGCTCCAATGCGGATTGGTGGAATACACATGTGGCAGAATTTCAGTGAAATTAGACACATGCTGGTTTCCTCACGATGTTTTCTTTCACCGTAAAGCACGAGATAAATTATAATCACAAATTAAGCACATGAAAATTCAGTGGTGTTTGCCCGGGTTTAAACCCACGATCATCGGTTAAGATTCACTCGTTCTTACCACTGGGCCATCTCGGATACAAGAATACACGCAACAAAATATTTAAGTTGGTTGTCATCATTGAATAACGTGACACATCATGTGTGAGTAATTAAGAAAGTTTTTATTATGTATATTTTTTATAGCGGGGCTCTGTTAAGCTCGACAACTAACGAGATATTTATCATACCATAAAATGTTTGAGAAGATAATGATCCAACACAAATTTCATAAATTTAAAGCAAACATTGAAGAGCCAATAATAAATCAAAATATAGTAATATAATATTCAAGGTAAAAAATCATGAAGATAGCAGTCACTGATTTTCGCATAAAGCATTTATAGTGAACATTTACTGAAATAAACATCCTGTGTCTCCTTGATAGAATCATTCCAGTAGTGATACTTGGTAGTCCGGCTTTGTGTAAGTCCGTCTACCGTGGTACCACCCACTTATCACATATTCGCCGCACAGTAATACTTTAGTTTTGTTGTGTTCCCGTTGAAAGGGTGAGTATGGCAGTGAAAATGGTAAGTGGTGGATGGCAAATGGTGGTGACCACTTACCATCAGGTGGCGCATTTGGCTGTCCGCCTAGATATGATATAAAAAAGTGATGAACCACTGTTGCTTCGTCATTTTTTCAAACCGTTTTTTATCTTTTTTTGTATTGTCAATTAATAATAGTAAAAAATGATTTTAAAAAATCAAATAGAATAAAATTCATATCTTACCTCTATGTCGGTATCTTGATTTCAAAGCTAGAATATAAATCTTGAAAAAGCGTTTCACACCAAGTTTATCAAACAAATCAACAGGTGTTTCTAAATCTTTATAGAATTTCATCACGGTTGTGTATTTCTCGTTGTAAGTTATCTTGACTCGACTAAACGTTCGTGTGAAAGCGTCTGAAATGAATTTTTTATTTATTTATAATATTTAGAACATTTATTTAGATTGCCTTCTGCATTCATTTGAAACTGGTTGAAATAAAATTTAAATAATGAATCCAAAGCGCGTGTAACTTAATACACGTGACATAAATGAAAAATTAGTGCGCTCAAAATGTTTTCGTCAAATATAAAATAGAAAATTACTGTAGAATTGTAGATTATGTTAAATTATATATATTTTTTTATATATATTTGTCAATTATATATAAAGATTACAATTGATATTAATTCATTTTGAATATCAATTATACTTTTACAAGTACAATGTGAATATTATCTGTAATTTAAATTAAATGCAAATTCGATTGCTATAAAGCTATTGTTGTAATAACTCACATCATGCATAAGTGTTTTATTTTACGTTCCTCATAACATACAAGCATAAGCTTTATCCGTTTTTATTTAATATGCCGTTTTTCACAGGCATTGTGTCACGTCAGGTACTGAAGGGGCAACATTGAACTTAAAACGAATTCACGTTAAACATGCCCGATTTTAGGAGACATTCACTAGCAAGACTCAGCAATACTCTTATTTAGGGTTGGCAACTAGAAAGTAGTGTTAAGAAAAAACGCTAGATTTTTTTACTGTAGAGCATTATTTGATATACATAGTTAACTTTTTTTCGATCTTAATCTCTACAGACGTGTTGTATATACCATGTATTTGGTGTACCTTCGTATTGTTCATTTGAGTTTAGTTGTTTGATGTGCCTGCATGTTCCATAGTCAATATCAAGCGTTTCAAATTTCGAACATGGTTATGTTCGAAAGTTATCTAATAAGCGCATTGTCTTTATATTGACTTCGACTATTTGCTATATGTAAATTCGTTCACGCCTACCCAATTTTTGTATCATCAACCGAAAAAATATCATGACGTATCAGCCCACCTTTTACTCGTCCCTATTTACGATAACAACAACTTTCTTTAATACAGACGTACCCTATAGACTACTTTGAATCCAATTTATGTACAAATTGCTCGATCCATGTCTATGACGGTTAGCGTATGCTATTTTTTTTAAATTTATCATAAATATGAACCGGTTTGTAGTGTATATGATCTATGTTTCATTATTTGGCATATTATGTTGGTTGTACTGGTCTAATAGGGTATAAAAACTATTCTGAATGAGATTTTATTTGATATACGCATTACAATGCTTCTCTCATCTCATTGAAGCAAAAAATATTAAAGTTGTTCAATTTATTTAAGACATTAAGAAAATCCAAAGCCCTTTCGCAAGACACGTAATATAAAGATTATTCAATACCAAGAACTTATTAGTAAATATAATTAGGGATGTACGCATTTTATTTAATATAATATAATTTAATTTAATAAATCAAGTCAATTTCATTGAATAATGAAATTTGTAAAATTCGAAATAGGTTTTAGTTTTAATTTTATTTAAACCATTTTATAGATCTAATTTCAATTTAATTTAACTTCAAATATTTTTTTATAATCTGTATCTACTAACTTAATCTTAGTAAATTGTAACTTACAATTGTATGAATTTTTAATCTGAAATAAATGATTATATTTAGTTTTAATGTGATTGCTATCTCTCTTAACTTGTACTGAACGTAAAATCCTAAAGCTGAATCGGAATTTCTTTTTCGTATGCAGTAAAAAGTTAGGCTCGGAGCAGTCAAGGAACCCGCCTGTAATGTTACGACCGACACAGGAATCGAGTTCTATGCGAATCGATACAATTGATACGCAAATAGATTCCGAATAGTTGCGGGCCTGGGAACAGTTTTTATAAAAACATTTGTTGATATTCAATGACATTTTTCGTTCTATAAACAAAATTTATCGCTTTGCTTTTTCTAATATATTGAATTGTTGTCAACTACTCAACTTTCGAGATAAATTTTATTGATTGTATGTATAATATGCTCCAGTAAAGGTAATGCGACGTTCGCGATAAATATTGAAATGCTTCATAACATCAAAAGGAAATCTGAAAGGAGTAAGACATTTGACTTACTTTTTATTGTAATATTTACTTTTATTTTTACAATTTTTACTTTTTATTATATACTTTTAAGTTTGAGTCCTTATTTTATCTAAATTAAATTCCAACAATATAAATTATCTAAGCGAATACAATTTTGAAAAAACTATCCCGGTAATGCTGCTGCCGCATATGGTATGCATTAAACTACGGTGATGAAAATTGTTACTTTTTTCAGCGTGCGTGAACCAACTTCTATGCATGATAAATCGCTCTGTCATTTCTAATGGAACGAACGAAGTCTTTCGACGTTATACCAAATCTAATTTGAGTTTTATACCTAATCTAAATTGTGCACGGACAATTTCTTATTGCGTAAAACGTATTATGTAAAAAATGCTTTTTTATTTAACATTTTTCACACACACGTTAATTTGATTCCAAATTAAGCTTAATAATAAAATTAATAACAGTAATATTAACATACTTTTCTCCTGTATTCTCATAATGAGTACTCCAACAAGTTTGTCAGTGCCTTCCTTAACAGCAGCTATTGACATTTTATCCTTCATCCAGATCCTGACATTGTGGACGAACTCGTCCACCCCCTCTTTATCATCGGATATTTTCAGAGACCTGTATGTTAGCTAAAAAAAAATTTTTATATTAATTACGTATAAGCAACAACTGTGACGTCATTATAAATTAAGATTATTTATTATCGCTTAGTTCTGCCTCGTTGGTTAGTGGCTAGCGAATAAAGCGGTGAAAGTTCAAATCGCGGGTGTTTTTTTTTTTTTTTTTATATAGAAAAGGAAGGCGGACGAGCATATGGGCCACCTGATGGTAAGTGGTCACCAACGCTCTTAGACATTGGCATTGTAAGAAATGTCAACCATCGCTTACATATCCAATGCGCCACCAACCTTGGGAACTAAGATTTTATGTCCCTTGTGCCTGTAATTACACTGGCTCACTCACCCTTCAAACCGGAACACAACAATATCAAGTATTATTAGAATATCTGATGAGTGGGTGGTACCTACCCAGACGAGCTTGCACAAAGCCCTACCACCAGTAAAAAGTAAGTGTTTAAGTAAGTAAGTGTTGCCTATAATACGTTATTTTCATGGATTTTTTGGAACGGTTGTTAGATCGGTATTCCACTTGTGAGACATTTCTTAATCTGCATTAAATTTATACTATCGGATTGTATAAGGAGGAAACTTCACGTCTACGCACACCTTCACGGAATTGTTTGTATATACCCAAATGAACAAAATTTTGTTTTTTATTATTTGGTTATGTTACTATTTCTTTGACAATTATTGCTTATTCCAGTATTGTTATGTGCTAGTTGCCCGTTTCCAGTTTTGTGACGTTTTATCCAAACAATGAGATGAGATAAGTATTTACGCCGCAGCATCTTAATTTCCCTACGTTGATGTAACTTCATACTTGTTCACGCACTAAATGTGACGCCAAGGACGACATATATTTTCTTAAATTGAGTCTAGTAATAGTACTTGAATACTAAACAACAGAATTATCTTAAAACCTCCTGCTAAGTACAAAGTCTAGAAAATATGAACCACTGAGTGCCCGTTATATCCAAACTGTACTGAAGAACTTAAGTTTTATACATGTTTAAATAATATTTAAAAGGTTTTATTACTGCCAAGTTAAGAGATGTAAAGGTCCCCAGGATAACGTCACTTCCATAATGTGTATCTAAGACATTATTCGTAAATATTTTCCATGAAAATTTATTCCTCTTAAGAAACAGCATAAAAATCATTTTACATGATGAAATTTAAATTGAAATTACCACAGGTTTAGCGGGTCCATTCTACTAAAAATAAAACTGAACAGAAATACTGACTTAAAAAAAATTTTGAGCGCATGAAAATTCGTGCAAGATATAAATGAAAATATTCGGCAATATTCGGTTAAGATTTCCTTGATCTAATCACTGGGCCATTTCCATAATCCATCCATAAATCCGAAAACTACATAGATAATATTTGTAAGTATTTCAAAGAATTTTCAAAGCGATCACATCGATTTAATAAATGCTGAACCGCAAGAAAAGCAGGTCAGACATCACGAAAGCAACACGAAACACTTCAGAACTTTCTATTTGGGTTACTATTAGGTGACGAGGTGGAGAGTTGACTGCCCCGTTTTCTTCTAGCTAGTTTATTAGGTAATGGGAACTTCAAACGCCAAGCCAGGTGAGAAGCGTCATCGAAGCCATCCGTCGTGATCAGCCTATGATGTATGGATGAGACAAGCGATGGTACTTTTGGCGAATACTTATGTAACATTGTGCGCGAATATGTGACCAGCGACTGTTCCAATATTGTCTTGAAGACTTGACAGCATACATTAAAAGGATTTTGCGACGCCTCCAATCATTATCAAAGATAGGCATTATAGAAGTTTTAGTAGAATATCTCACATAAGCCAGTCTACCCAGAAGCCGAAAAAAAGGTTTCTTAATCAATATTAAAATAGCAAATAGCATAACAAAATTTCGATGTTTACGTTCACACATATATACATGTCCTTTCAATGGCAGCTGAATAACTGACTAGCTACAACTTTATAGTCGACACTGCTCACGGTAATAGTAAATTTAATTAACTGCAAAAAAATATATACTGTTATATCAAACAATATATATTTTTTGCAAATGTATAACAAATTACCCGACTTTATTTTTAGCAGTGAAAGTTTACCTATGATGGTATGCTTTTGTTACCACAAACGCATCAGATATTAAATAAATAGCAATTCTTAGTATTCCTGTGTTCCGGTGTAAAGTGTAAGTGAGCTACAGACACAAGTGACATAAAATCTTAGTTCCCAAGATTGGTGGCACATTGTCGATGTAAGGATAGTTATTATTTCTTACGGCGCCAATGTTTATGGCCGTACATAAAATGCTACAAGTGCGTTCATACGTTTAATCTAATTAATCTTTTTTCGTTATGAGCAGCACATTTATATCTTAATCTTTTTGAATGTACCTATATCCGTATACATATATAGAATATAAATATATATATTTGATACAGTATGTTTTTGATTTATACATTATATTACTGGTGGTAGGGCTTTGTGGAAGCTCATCTGGGTAGGTGACACCCACTCATCAGATATTTTACCGCAAAACAGCAGTACTTTGTGTTGTTGTGTTCCGGTTTGAAGGAATTTGAAGGAGTGAGCCGGTGTAATTACAGGCACAAGGGATATAACATAGTTCCCACGGTTGATGGTGCATTGGCGATGGAAGCGATGGTTACCATTTCTTATGCCAATGTCTATGGGCGAGGGTGACCACTTACTATCAGGAGGCCCATTAGCTTCTTCTCCGCCTCTTGTTCGCCTGCCTCGATCACCTCAATTCGAAATAAAACGAATTATTTTTTAACTTAGCCTGAACGTACCGCACGCAATGAAACATTATTACAATTATTTTTGACTTTCGACAATATAAGCGGATTCTGTAAAGAACTAGCACGGTCATATATGGTTTATAATAAATGAGTTTCAAAGGAAACACGCTAAAATAAATCGTCTGCCCTTCGCAATAATGAATAAATTACTATGTCAAAAAGTCAATTAAGTTTTAATTCATCCGTGTCGAGGAAATCCTTTATTCGACGATTTAACAAAAGGAACGTTGACAATAGAATAACCTCAATTTGAAAACGTATTTTTCATTGAACGATATCCCTGAAAATAATTTAATTAAAAAGACGAAATATATTTGGCGAATTGATAAACTATATTGGATTTTGTAAAGGTTTATTAAAAAATTGCAAAGATTTCTGGAGTGTTTGAAATGTAATATTAAGGATTTTGTCAAGCCCAAACCGATTCTGAAGCGAGTTTCTTTATAAATGTATTTAAACGTGTAAATAAATTACAATTCACAACAAATCTATATAACATCGCAAGATACTACTCATTTAAATACGCGACGTTCATACTTTTAAACTAATTAAACTTTTTTCGTTATGAGCAGAATATATTATATATTATGTATATATGTGTAAATATGTATACAATACTTAATCTTTTTGAGTGTAACTATATCCGTAAAGGTACAAACTCATTATTACTCACTCTAGGATGGCTGGAAGAAATCTTTAATTTATAAATATCTTTAATTAATTATTGACATTTTTTCATAATAAATATTCTTCCACCATTGATATTAGCGCGGAGTGAACTCCAAATCTTCCTCTTAAAAAGGAAAGGAGGCTTTTGCCCAGTGGTGGGGCGTTTACAGGTTGTTTACTTTAACACATTCTCAACAATAAAATCAAAAATGTATTTAATTCGTATTAAAAACTAAACTAGAGAAATTCAGTATTCAAAAAACGTATCATAAATTATTCTATTCATAAATATGTATATGTCGTTAATTTTACGTCGCTGCATGCATATTCTACATTTCGATCATGTGTGTAATACGACGTCTAATAATGAGGCAGTTACGTCGACGTGGAATGCGAAATTAGGACTAATCATTGTCATGATGGCTTTCCTGATCTATGAATAGGCAAACTGCATATTATCTATGTATTCATCTTACAGGTATAATCTCGGAATCATCTATCTTCGAGGAAATGTAAGAATCAAAATACACTTTACAATTCTGGTAGTTCTGAACGCGCAAATCTCAAGACCTATCAAAACCAATTGAATCATTTAGATATTTTTGCGTTTTACAGACCATTTTTTTATTTATTTAACAATATAATCAAGCAAATAACAATTAAGTTATGGCACTACAAAAACCACGAACGTTTATCTTGAGTGCCTTTCCGTCTATAGGTTTACATACAACATACTCTATAATTGTTTTAAATAATACATCTTTAACTTAAACTTAATATTCGTATTACTTATTTCTTGTCTTGTTCTGTTATCTAAGTTATTTATTAAGCGAGGAATCATGTAATATATGGTACGCTGTCCGTATTTATTGGTACTTGAAACAATTCCTATTTATTCTTGTGTCACCCAACGGGTTTTTATATTAGGCGGGAAGTTATTCTGAAAATCTGTATTGACGAATTGTTCTTTCAAAATATGATACATAACTTTGTACTGTATGGGTATTATTTGACAATGCTTTAAAATTTTTACGTTCGTCAAATTATTTATTAAGATCTAACAACATCACGCTTCGATTCAGTGTACCGTATACCATAAGTATGGAAACGTATACCGCGAGTGAAACCGCAATGGATAATTAGTCTTATTATACATATATTGCGAAGTAATAAAAACAATTTTATTTGTATTCTTGGTGAAGGCGTTCACGCATCGTTAAATCGATTAAGCTGAAACTTTGTATGTTGTTCGAACGTGCGTGAAGGCTTTCTGACAACGTACCATCAAGGTATAAAGTATAGGAGGTGCGAGAGATGTATCGAATAAATAATGCGGGTTTGTGGTAAGTCTAACACACATGTGCTAGAAATTCATATGACACATAAAGCTTCCTACGGTTTAAATTCTCGTATTCTAGACACTGGGCCACTTCGGCTTGACTAACCTACTAAACCTTTAGTAAGATTGTTTTTCATCTCCCCTTTAAAATCTTTAATTAAATAAATTTAGATAAAGCTACGAACGGTCGCTCTTTTTCCGACAGTTATTTAATTAAACATTTGGAAAATTCCCGCAGCGTTTCATTGATTGCTTTTCATTATTTTATGGATTTTATTTCAAATAGTACAATACGAGTTTGAGAGACGAGATTGCCCATTGGCTAGAACCACGTGAACCGTAACCGACAATTGGAGGTTTAAATCAGCGCAAGCTGATTTTTCACGTGCTTAACTTTTGTTTATGATTAATCATGTGCTTGGTGGTGACGTTAAACTTCATGAGATAAAACAACATGTATCGAATAAAAATTTACCATACATAAATCAATCGTCTGGATTAATGTATCCACTGATCCGGATTGTAGCAGCGTGAAGGAATAACCTCCATTCCTTTTCTTTCTAGTTCCAATGTGCGGACAACATACCATAAGGTTGGCTCATTTGCAAATTTGGCTGCGTAATTTTTTTCTCCTGACCACATTTAGAAGGCGACAAATTTCATGGACCAGCCAGCTAGCTAACTGGCTAGCTAGCTAACTAGCTACCGGTGCTGGTCGAGGAACTTGAAATATGCGACTTCATAAGTTAGATACTGGTCTTCAGACCAACGAGGCAGTTCATTTTATTAACAAGACTACTCCAATTATTAGAAATAAAATATATTTAATCTTTATATCAAAAATATTTACCTCCTCAGGTAAATAATGATTCTTTAACAACCTCACTGCATCGTCGTAACGTTTTTCCTGCAGGTCTTCAAAGCGTACTCCGCAGGGCACTCGGCCCCAAATAGACGGCGCTTTAATTCTCTCCTCCAATAACTTCATCTTCTCAATTTCTGCTTCTGCACTTTTTGCCATGATTCACTGAAAAGCGACAAAGCTTCTTAAAACAGACCTATTCATTTCAACTTGTATAATGAGAAATTGAGTTGGTTTAATTGTTTGTTTATTATACACGTGCCGAGAGATATAGAAAAAGACAAAGGATTTTTAACATCTGCTACCAAAAAAAAGTGCTGTGCGCTAGCATTTTTTATATACTTAACGGAAACTAGCTAATGGCTGAGGGAATGCTATAATTCTAAAGCTTATGCTTACGAAACACACGCGTACTCTATAACCTCTTTAGTTATCTGATAGCAATCGGATACGATCGCAAAGATATCAATCGTAGGATCAATAGATCTATGTGCTTTCCGAGAAATACGCACAATTTTCCAACTACAAAATCCTATTAACTGTGTTAGGCGGGCCCGAGATTTGATTCTCAAACAATTTGACTGCAGAATTTGTAGCCGTACAAGGCACAATCATCATTACCATATCAAAGTAGTCCGGAAAAAATTAAGGCCTCAGCGCTTTTCAGAAACACTGACAAAACTATAACAGATATACCTATAGTTTGTATATTGTATGAAAGATTTGTCTAACTTTTTTTTTATATTTGTCAAGAAAAATATGTGCGATCTGTATTTTAATTATTGATAAATCAGGGAAACGATTTCTTTGTTCAAAAACAGTATGTGTTTTGATGTTAATAGTTAGTTTAGTAGTTTTTACTTTAAAAAAATAAATGATTTTGAATGTAAGTTATATATTATTGCATTTTAAATAGTTGGTAATTTTAATTGTATATTTTACATTATTACGAATTTTACTTACTTTTTATTTTCATGAAAACGGCACTTCGCATTTTGACATGAGTCTTAATATTATGATTGGGGATCAAATCTTTATCAAACACAATATTTCCCAAACGCTTGGTACTGGATAAAGTTATAAACTATTTCATCTTACTACTTGTACACTATTTGAATATTTAATTAAATCGAACTAATCCCATAATAATTTAAGAAAGTTTTTTCTATAGCTAAAAGTACGTTTTAAGTTATTATACCTTAAATTTTTATTTTTAGAACATTCAAATATATGTTGCAGCTTTATTTATATATTTAGCGGCTTTTTTTAAACACTGATATCGCTTTTTCTATCATTATTGGTTATCCATTCGAAAAAAGAAGACACACTTTTTATCTAATCATTCGCTAAACAATTAGTAATTCCGTTCCGTTCACGATTCACTTTAATTTCCTATTCGTTTAAATTAATAGTTGTCGTAAATTCGAATCCCTTATGCAACCTTTCGATAATAATCTTCTCTAATATTGAAATTTATAATTCAGTCTTACCGATATATAATCTAGAATCCTCGCCAACAACCTAGGTACCCGAAACTTTCGATGCTTACCTTTGATCTAATCTGTAACAACCTCTATATTCTAGGTAACTACCACCTTTATAACTTATCTAATCAAACTTGACACGGCAATTTCGTAAACTGATTCTAATTCTTCGTAATATCTAAATAGGTTAAAAAACAAATATAATTGTTGTTATTGTTGACAAGAGATAAATTGACATCGAAACATTTGACGCAGATTATATAAAACTTTATTTAATATTGTTGGCTGAATAGAGAAAATCAGTACCTGAATATATATATATTCTTGTAGTAGTCTTTATGATGATAAATATCAGAGGAATTTCATTAATATTTTTTTCGTTTTTATTTGGCAAACATTCTTGTGCATATTGATTACAGCTGATTAAGCAACAGTCCCACACCTGGACTTAGGCATACACAGGTACAGATTTTCATTGTTTTACTTCCCGCCAAGTATGAGATGGAACGTAAACAAATTAAGCACATGAGTTTGATCCCAAATTTTACTTTTTCGGTTAAAATTCATGTGTTCTACAACTAGCCTATCTTGGCTGATAACAATCTTTTTTCGACATGAACATTAACACTGATAAAACACAGTGTAATTAATGTGATGTAAATATATATCTTATGATTCAATTTGAATCAGTATGTCTGGCAACATATAACATTTGTAAAATTCATAAGAAAATAAGTGTCATGCAAATGGTGTTTAATTAGCACAGCAAAAGCATAAAGATCTTATTAGTAATTAATAAATTTTTTGCATATAATTATTTCAATTTTTTTTTATTATAACATTAATTTGAGCTCATGCGAAGTCGTGCATGTATAAGTAACTAAATTGATAAGCATACATTATCTTCATGGATTTTTAAAAACTTATCTACAATCTTATCAAACTTATATACAATTTAAGTTTATTATTAAAAACTTATATACAATTTAAATTTATCTAAATAAACAATCGTAGCAGAAATTTTTTAAAAAATCGTATTGTTATTTCAAAAAATATTTCCTTATATACATCCACAACGAGAAAATATTTCAGATTTTATTGTCATAAATTCAGAACGCTTCTAACCTTTGTGGTAAAATTCATCAGATATTTCATGAAACATTTTAAACATAATCTATCTTTATTGTATTTCCCCAAATTGTTTACATTTTTTTTCGTTTAGTGGCTAGCTTGTACGACTACAGATTATGAGGTTCCCGGTTCAGGCAGATTGCGATTACATTGGGGTTTTCTATACATTCGGTAACAGCCCGGAGTCTTAAAGATTGCAGTCCACTTGCCTTGGAAGACACGTAAAATTCGTTATTCCCGCATCTGATATCTTTCTCGTCATGTGTTATCTTTCTTTTTCTTTTGTTCACAGGTGTTTTTGCGCACATTGTTTTTAAATTAGCTCCATTATGATGTCTTCCTGAACGAAGTCGTTCAGGAAGATAGAAGACAGAGAAGAGACAACGCACCAAAACTCTCTGCTGAGACACTCGAGCTCATGAGAAAACGACGAGAACTACCATCGTTTTTGTCAGATAAGGCCTTAAATCGAACAATAAAAACGCTGACGCGACGCGATCTCCGACGCTCCAATACCCGTGCCATCAAGGCTGTGATTGAGCTAAATTGGGGATCGAAAGTGTTCGCTCGCAAGTTTGGGAGGCCGCGTCTGACAAAACTTAAAACTGAAAATGTTGGGGTCGTTACCTCTAGGCCTGAGATTGTCGGAGAAGTAGAGAGGTTTTATGGGCAGTTGTTCTCTTCAAGATCGAATAAACCCGTGGGAATTATATCATCAGTATTGATGACCAGCGTGCCCCTCTTATGCGCCATTTCTCCGAGGAGCTCCTGTTCGTTGACCAAGGCGAGATTAGGGCGGCTCTAGAACAGCTTAAAAACAACAAAGCCCCGGGAGATGACGGAATCACAACACAGTTGCTTAAGGCAGGCGGGACTCCGGTCCTGAAATAGCTAGCAAGCCTCTTTAATTTCGTCATCCAACATGGCAAGACCCCGGAAACGTGGAGCGGGAGTGAGGTGGTACTGTTTTTCTAGAAAGGTGATAAAACCCTCTTGAAAAACTACAGACCAATCTCCCTCCTGAGTCACGTGTATAAGCTGTTCTCAAGAGTCGTCACGAACCGTCTCGCCAGACGACTTGACGAGTTCCAGCCCCCAGAGCAAGCCGGCTTTCGATCAGGCTACAGCACCGTGGACCACATCCATACTGTTCGGCAGATTGTGCAGAAGACAGAAGAGTACAATCAGCCGCTGTGTATGGCATTTGTGGACTACGAGAAAACCTTCGACTCCATCGAAACCTGGGCAGTGCTCGACTCATTGCAGAGATGTCATATCGACTGGAGATATATCGAGGTACTGAGATGTCTGTACAACGCCGCTACAATGACTGTCCACATCCAGGACTGTAAGACGAAGGCGATCCAACTGCGCAGAGAGGTGAGACAGGGGGATGTAATATCCCCGAAACTGTTCACCAACGCGTTGGAAGACGTTTTCAAGACGCTGGATTAGACTGAGTATGGAGTCAATGTAAACGGCGAGTACATCTCACACCTTCGATATGCCGAAGATATCGTCATCATAGCAGAGTCGCTGGAACAACTCACCGAAATGCTGCGTAGCCTAGGCGAGTCTTCCCGGCGTGTCGGTCTCGGTATAAACTTGGACAAGACCAAGGTCATGTTCAATAGGCATGTCGTACCGGGACCGATATACGTCGAGGGGAAACCTCTCGAAGTTGTTAGTGAATATACCTACCTAGGACAGATAATACAAGTCATTAGGAACAACTTCGAGAAGGAAGCCGATCGAAGAATTCGCTTGGGATGGGCAGCATTTGGCAACCTTCGTCAAGTCCTCCAATATACCGCAATGTTTGTGTAATGTATGGGGTAGTTTTATAATATTACTTTTAACTGTGGGTAATTGTAAACCTATGTATGGTGGTCTCTCTCAATTAAACGATTAACCGAACGGACGTCTTTTATTGTGCTCAGTAATTATCCTCAAATAATTATCAATAATATTATATATTATTCACATACTCAACAGTTTGAAGACGAAAGTCTTACTGTCTTAAAGTCTTAAAGTCTTACTTAATGCGTCTTACCTGCTATGACATACGGTGCCGAAACGTGGACACTAACTGCGGGACTAGTCCACAAATTCAAAGTCGCTCAGCGTGCTATGGAGCGAGCTATGCTCGGAGTATCTTTGAAGGATAAGATCAGAAATGAGATTAACCGGAAAAGAACCGGAGTCACCGACATAGCTTGCAAAATTAACAGGCTGAAGTGGCAGTGGGCTGGTCACGTATGTCGTAGGACCGATGGCCGTTGGAGCAGACGAGTCCTAGAGTGGAGACCGCGAATCGGCA
Organism: Nymphalis io; assembly: GCF_905147045.1. Classification (NCBI taxonomy): domain Eukaryota; kingdom Metazoa; phylum Arthropoda; class Insecta; order Lepidoptera; family Nymphalidae; genus Nymphalis; species Nymphalis io. The sequence goes on along the minus strand of NC_065910.1, from coordinate 6,434,128 downwards.
AGCGCAGCGTAGGGCGCCCTCCAGCCAGGTGGACCGACGACCTTAAGAAGGTGGCGGGCACCAACTGGATGCGGAAGGCGGAGGACAGGGAGCTTTGGCGCACCTTGGGAGAGGCCTATGTTCAGCAGTGGACAACGATTGGCTGTTGATTTGATTTGATATCGTTGATTGGTACATTTTCTTTCTTTATATTTATAAATACGTAAGAAAAATAGCTGCCACGATCGGTTCTGAGTTTATAAATGAAATAAAATTAAAAATTTCACGCCAGTGACTGAAAAACTTAATTGGAAAATTATTTTAAGCATTGGACGTTAGTGTCATATCACGCCGCTACTTTTCATACTCGGTTTATCAAATTTATTCGATTCGTACATTTTTATTTAGTTAACAATTATTATTTTTAGAGAGCTCTAAGTCTTTTCCTTAAAAAGGAAACGAAGGTTTAAACCTTAAGTAATTTTTATGTTATTCTTATATTTTTTGAGCAAAGGACTTTTGCTGTCGAGGTGAATGATTTTGATTACAATCCTCATCGTCCCGACTACAAAAACATGGAGGATATCAATTTGGGTTGATTTCTTTTGTGTTCTTACATGTCCCACTGGCTAGAGACGTAAATTCTAACTGAAGATTGCGGAAATTACGCACATGTATCAATGGTGCTAACCTTTTTTTTACATATATATTATAGATAGGTAGACGAGCATATGGAGCCACCTAATGATAAGTGGTCGCCAACGCTCATAGACATAGGCATTGTAAAATATGTTAACCATCCCCTACATTGCCTATGCGCGACCAACCTTAGGAACTAAGATGTTATGTCCCTTGTGCATGTAATTACACTGGCTCACTCATCCTTCAAACTGGAACACATCAATACCAAGTATTATTATTATTATTATACTGTTTTGCGGTAGAATATCTGATGAGTGGGTGGTACCTACCTAGTCAAGCTTGCACAAAGCTCTACCACCAATAAAAAAAGTTACCTGAGTTTGAACCAACTTTCTTCGGTTAAGATCACTGTGTCATCACGTCTCTGACACTCGTATTTTAAAATATTACTTTTTATAACAATTCAGTTGCTGTCTTGAGTCGTTTTTTTATTACCAGCTATTCTGATTTACACAAATGGAAATTTTTCTCACTTTTTTTTTAGGCTTAGAGATTTTCAATCCTTCTTTTGTTCGAATAAAACCGAAGTCGAATTCGAATTTTATGGCTTTAAATATTCATCTGATTTCCAAGTATTGCGCAGCGTTTTACTGAGTTTTTTGTAGTATTCCAGTCTAGCGTCGATCGAATGAATTGCTCTTTAAATACATTTACGTCGTATATAAATAGTTCAAGCTGCTAGTTGGTAGTGGTTAAACAATTATAAAATTGTAGATATCGAAGTCCTAATTGAAATCTACCAACAGCTTGTGAATGTCCCACTACTGGGCTTAGACCTCCTCTCCCTTTCTGAGGAGAAGGTTTGGAGCTTATTCCTCCACGCTGCTCCAATGTGGGTTGGTGGAATACACATGTGACAGAATTTCAGTGAAATTAGACACATGCAGGTTTCCTCACGATGTTTTCCTTCACCGTAAGGCACGACATTATTACAATCACAAATTAAGCACATGAAAATTCAGCGGTGCTTGCCCGGGTTTGAGCCCACAATCATCGGTTAAGATTCACGCGTTCTTACCACTTTGCCATCTCGGTCCCATCAATCAACTAATTAATAAAATTATTTTTGTCATGTTTTTTTTTTATAAAATAGGAAGGGAGACGAGCGTATGGGCCACCTGATGGTAAGTGGTCACCAACGCCCATAGACATTGGCATTGTAAGAAATGCTAACCATCGCTTACATCACCAATGCACCACCAACCTTGAGAACTAAGATGTTTTGTCCCTCATACCTGTAATTACACTGGCTCACCCACCCTTCAAACCGGAACACAACAATACCAAGTAATGCTGTTTTACGGTAGAATGTCTGATGAGTGGGTGGTACCTACCCAGACGAGTTTGCACAAAGCTCTACCATCTTCTGTCTATCTGAAAAAACTAATAGAACGATATAAATAAAACTTTTAACAGAAGATGCAGTGCGCTTTGGAAAAGGTTTCAGTATATCCTACTATTATATAAATAAAATCTTTTTCACCAGATTTCACCTGCTATAAATTTAGACTATTAAAGTGACAAACACGAATGTTCCTGGTAAATAATATACACGCACTAATATAGGATGTTTTTCCGTTTGAAATCTAGTATAAGCCATAAATGGAATATTACATACGTTACAATGGTTTCTATAAATAATTTTTTATTAACACAATTATAATTTTATGTAATAAGCATTAAACAAGTGAACTAGTAAAAGAAAAGTGTGACCGTCAAGGGATGCCTAGCAGATATGAAACATCGGAATAGATGTTTGCTACCCAACTTATAAATAAACACATAGTTTTTCACTAAAATAAATAAATTTTACTTATTATTATTCTATTATATTGCTACATACAAAGGAGTAAGAAGTGGGGCTTTACGGCATAAGAGAGCGTCATGCGTCGTCACGGTATATTACCAAGATGTGCCCATAAATATCTCATATAATTTGCATTCAATAGTCCTTTTATTAAAAAAGTTTATATATATATATATATATATATATATATATATATATATATATATATATAAGCTAAATACCATTCATCACAAGATCTCCTAAACGATTAACTTGAAATTTGTCACAGTTACTCTTTCCCCTACGTGGGGAAATCCGCTCTCTAAGAACGGATTTTACGCAAATCCTATCCAAAATACGTTTTTCTTTTTATCTACCCGTGCAAAGCCAAGATGATTAGATAAAAGACTATACACTATGACTCACGGGGGTGAAACGCTGACGATCAACGCGGGTGAAACCGCGTGGACCAGCTAGTATTAAAATAAAACTGAACTAAAGATGTCGTTCCTAACTAATTTGCGGGCACCCTTATCTAAAGAGGAATCTTGGATACGGGTGACGTTTGATTAAATAAAGGGACAACCTTCGGCCCTACGCTTACTTATCTGATCGAATTGAATACACAAAGGTCGTTTCAGGTGTCTCTCAGCTTATAATAACAAACCCGATCAGTCACTTTACTTCGACTGAGACTAAATATAAATTAATAATATAATAAAGAAGTTGTTTTATTAAGCGCTCTAATCTCTGGAACTCTAGTTGGATTTGAATTTTTTTGCATTTGCTAGCAAAATTCCTGAAAAAGATTATATTAAACATCACGCGACTATAAATTAATCATAATATCTATACATATAATAAAAATGTAACTGATCTCTGTCTGTACATGGAAGATATATGAGTAAAACTATTATTGTGGTTCTTTATCAACATAATAGAACCCAAAACAATAATTGTTAAATTTTTTGTCTGTTTGCCTGTGCGTTTTTGCGCGCAAATTGAAACAGAATAACGGATTTGGGTGCGGTTTTCACTAATATATTGAGGCTAGCATCACTTAAAATTGAGTGTTTGTTTTATTTCAACCGATTCATAAATAATCAAGTTAAGTCAGTTCAAAGCAAAGTTTCAATTAGCAGTTTGCAAAAAAAATTATAAACATGGCATTAATTCTTATGAAAGATATCGAGATAAGACCATAGACAGTTTTTAGTACTTTTTAAAGTTTGTTACATATTTCAACAGGTAGTTGAGTAGGTTATTTGAAAATATACATACGTATTTGTTTTCGGTTTGTAAACTTTGTAAGTTAAAGTTTAAAGGTCAGGTAGGTATTTCGTTTCGTTGCTGCAAATTTTTTTTTCATGGTTTTGTTAAATTTATACTTAGTCGGATAGATGATAGTAAGTATTTATTAAAAAGAAAACGTTTTAGTTTTAAAACGACACAATTTCCTGTGAAGTTATCGTTTGCAACAAAACTAAGGGGAAGGACATTCAAGTATGTCGGAATAGATTTAAGGATAAATGTTTTTCTCGTAGCCTATTGTATGTTTCCATATCAAGATCCGAATGCGGCAATAAGCAATAAATAGTAACATCCCAAGAAAATAAAACCAAAAATGTTGTATATACTAAAATATTATAAATCTGATCTAAGTGATTTATTTAAGTTATACGCGGGTGAAACCTAATCTAGTTATTAATATAACTGGTATTTAATGGGTGAAAAATTAAAAAAAAAATCTAGTATTAGTTCTTTTCTGTAGAATCTTGATTCCGTAGTAGTTATAAATTTAAAATAATCTATTTTGTATAAAGCTACTTGAACAAAGCTTAATGTTATTTGACTCGATTTGTTCGCTGAATAATAATTGTGAAAATTCGGTTAGAGACGATGAGAAATGTTTATGTATAATAATGACTTAGACGGCAATGCTGGATCTTTAATAATGTTTTTAACTGACTAATATTATAAAAGTAACTTTTGTAACACCATTATACACACCGACTAAACCACTAATGACTTTACGAGAGGTATAACTGGAACCTGGATATTACAAGCATATAAATGACAGTTTTGCAAACAAACTCGTTTCTACTTTTGAAATTACTTTAATTATTTATTTCAATATTCATTAAGTCGCTCTCTAAATATAAGGTAATAATAAATTATTATTTTTAAAATATACAAATAAACACATTTAAAATCCGACTCAAGGCATATTATTTATCTTTATAATTATCAGAGAGTGTTGTTTTATTATCTGTCGCACTTTATTGTTATTTATTATTATAATTATCATAATAACATTATTTTTTTAATGTTTTGTTTTATATATTATATATGTATGTCTATGTATATATTATTTATTTATATGTATGAATATTTAGCTATAGTACTGTGTATATATATATATTTATTAAAAAAATAAAAATTGAGATGATTAGTACACCTCCGCTTTATTTATTTACTTATTTCATGTCCTTCACTCAAAGGTTGTCTGGAAGAGATCGCTGTTTTAGCGATAAGACCGCCTTTTGTACAAAATATTTTTCGTTTCTTTTGTGTCTGTGTTGAAAATGGTTCTGTAACTCTTTTGGTGTACAATAAAGCATATTCTATTCTATTCTATTTTAAATATAATATTATAGGTATAGGCATTGAATAGTTTGTTTATTATAAATGGAAGAGAATGCTAACAACCTGCAGTGCTATTTCATAAGCATCTTGCGGGCCGGCAAGGCGAAGGCGGCTAGTGCAGAACGTTTTTCCCGTCTGTACTGGCCGTCGTCGCGTTTGGACTCTACTACCACTTACCATCAGGTGGAGTAGAGTCATTTGCCCTCCCGGCGATATAAAAAAAAAAAAAAAAAGAACTCACTTCGTATCTCACTCGTCGTTACAATAGCTGGGCGTCTGAGTTTGACTCGGCATTTTTGATGACTAAATATCATAGTACTCGGTACAGGTACTGAGACTTGAGAGTCAAACGAGTAAGGGTAAGATTTCGACTGTCAGATGACGTTAGCGTAAGATTTCGAGCGTCAGAGGTCAATATAAAATTTGTTATTCACACATCAATTCTCGTGAGTACATTGGCAGTCGCACAGTTTTTTTTGTAATTTTTGTGAAAAATTATTTTTTAAGAAAGACACCTACAAAAAAAAATTTAAAAAGTAATACCTTATCTAAACACAATACTAAATGTTTGCGAAATCGTTAAAATCGTTTTCCAAATACAATTAATTTATGCAAAAAGAATAAAAGAATCATTTAGACAGATAAGATGTTAAACCCAACTTTCGAAGTACGCAAAATAGCGTACCCTTTAAATTTTATCATTAATTATTAGAGTCAATGTCGCATATCACGTTCTGACATTTCACGGCCGCGCTATGCAGTGAGTTTCGAGTTGTTTCTGTGGTAAAGCTCTACTGATTGAATTTCGTAATAACAACTAAGTAGGTATATCATACTGGAAGAAAAAATGTCAAGACTGTCATATTACAAATCGATGAGCTGTTTTCCACACACATACATTCAAACACATATGTGATATAACAACATTTACAAATGCAATTTCCAATATAAGAAGTTAATCTGTTTACGAGATGGTAGGGCTTTGTACAAGCCCGTCTGGGTAGGTACCACCCACTTATCAGATATTTTGTTGTTGTTGCGTTTCGGCTTTGAAGGATGAATGAGCCAATGTACTATAAGCACAAGGGGCATAACATCGTCTTTTCCAATATTGGTGACGCATTGGCATCACACATCGCCAATGTCTATGGGCGGTGTTGACCACTTAACGTCAGGTGGCCCATTTGCCCGTTTGCATCAAAAAAACTTTGTTCTGTATTTATTTTCAATGAGTTTCGGCTTACAGCTTTGCCTGTGTGTGATTTAAGAACCAAATGTCATTTTCTGTGTAAAACAAATTATCATTATTTTGAAAACGTAAGAAAATTAAACAAAATCAGTTTCAATGACGAGTCGGTTGGCGTGGTTGGTGGATGCTTGCCTTTCACGCCCAAGGTTGTGGGTTCGATTCCCACCCAGGACAGATATTTGTGTGCATGAACAAGTCTGTTTGTCCTGAGTCTGGGTGTAATTATCTATATAAGTATGTATTACAAAAGAAAATTACATCTATATGTAGTATATCAGTTGTCTGGTTTCCATAGTACAAGCTCTGTACAAACTTAATCTTAATGGGATCAGATGGCCGTGTGTAAAAAATGTCCCAGGATATTATTATTATTATTATTACATTAATTAGGATTTCCTAAGTAAAATCCATATATGTTAATAATTGATTACAATATTGGATAGACGATTAGATTAGACATAATTAGTTATATCAAACTGACCGTCTAATAGATATTCGAGAGATTCCAATCATTCTGAATTCAATATAAGCTTTGCTAATAATTATATCATAGAACTGAAATTAATATATCATAATATTACCAATAGTGCATATAGAAATCTTTATAATCAATCTATATAATCAAATCTTTACTAAGAAACTAGGAGATATTTGTAATGTCGAACTCAAAAAACAGCTTAAAGATAAGCGTGTTTCGGAGGAGTTTTCAGTATATAACAGTATAACGAAGGAGGTGCTAGGTACCATATATACTTTTCCGTTCTTGTGATAACGTGTATGCAAAGTTTCACTATAATCGATTGAGTAGTTAAGAATAGTAACCAACAAACAAAATCGTATTGGCTTTTTTAATATTAATTAGGAAAATTATAATATATAAGCCCAAATGGCCCAGTAGTAAGAATGCGTGAATCTTAACCGATAATCGTGGGTTCAAACCCAGGCAAGCACCAATGAATTTTCATGCGCTTAATTTATGATTATAATTCATCTCGTGCTTGACGGTGAAGGAAAACCTCGTGAGGAAACCTGCATGTGTCTAATTTCACTGAGATTCTGCCACAAATGTATTCCTCCACATTGAAGCAGCGTGGTGGAATATGCTCCAAACTTTCTCCTCACAAAAGGGAGAGGAGGCCTTAGCCCAGCAATGGGACATTTACAGGCTGTTACTACTATAAGAAAAATAATGATATTTAAATGAAAATAAATAAATATATATATATATATATATATATATATATATATATATATATATATTAACGTGATAAGCGTGAATTTTAAGTTTATTTATTAAATATATAATATTAAAAATACTACTAAACATTTTACATATATGCATAGCACTTATTATTTAGGATATTAATAAGAAAATTAAGAGTGATAATTAATTATTTAACATGAATAATATTCATATGACTATTTATACTATACGTAATTACGCAAACTGCAATTAAAATAATAATTTAAGTCAATTTGTATGTTACAAGGGTGACGATATTAATTTTGTGGCCAACCATGAAATAGAGAAAAAAAAATGAATACAAGATTAACAAAAAAATTGTAACTATAGTAATCAGTCATTAAAATACGTATTCTACGATGAAATAGCTTGCCTTAAATCCTCAGCTGGAAGCAAACGAAAAACAGAAATAGCTTTAATTAATTCACTAACATAAACTGCTAACAAACAAACAAACACCGACGGTAACATCAATTACCGCACCAATTAAACCGCGTCTAACCGTAAACTCAAATATAAAAAGAGTGAATACACGAACTGTGTTTTCCGATGCAGAAAAAACCAGCCAAGACGATGCCAAATACCGACTAGCACGGCTCACTCGTCGAAGTAACCGAATAAAAACGGAAAAAATAAATCAATAATATGATTATGAAGCGAAAAGTTTTAACGATGGTACAAGTCACACGAATATGTGTGCGTTTAGCCTTCGTGCACATCTATGGCACAGTGCCTTTAATGTGAAACTAGCACCTGACCCGACATCGCACGGGTAGAAGAAGGGTATATATAACACGTTTATATTTTGACAGACATATTCCATCACTATAGGATGAATATGTCAGGAATGCCTTGAGTATATAGTACAAAGAACTATCATTTTTATGTATACGACGATAAGTAATTGCTTTTCTTTTTTGTTCAAAATACTAAATAATTTTCTCTGTCCAGTAACAGATTCAGTAGCCTCTGAATGTCCCACTGCTGGGCTAGGGCATCCTCTCCCTTTTTGAGGAGAAGGTTTTGGAGCTTATTGCACCACGCTGCTCCAATGCGGGTTGGTGGAATAATCTTCTCTATAAGTGAAATAAATTATAAAATGTAATAATATAAACCTTAAAATGCGGTGCACGTACATTTTGTTGCCAATGCTCCATCAACCTTAAGAGCTAAAATGGTATGTCCTTTGTGCTTAGTTACACTGGTTCACTCATCCTTCAAACCGGAACACTAAGTTTTGCTATTTAACAGTAGCTGATAAGTGGTTGGTACACAGACGGGTTTGCACAAAGCCCTACCACCAAATCATGATGGCGAAGCAAAAAGGCAACAAATAATGGAAATCCTTTGTTCTATAAACTGATTGCAATTAAGAAATGGGCTTCGCAAGTTGCTATATCTATATAACGCAGCGTTTACCAAAAGGGCTTTGTAAATACTCTAGAAAGCTATTAGGAGTAAAACTAATAAACTCAAGGGCGGTTAATGCACTAAATCTTTAAATTGATTTAAGAGGGATAAATCTAGTTTAAGGTCAAAAAACAAATATTGTATATGTAACCATATTATAATTTAAAGTTTCGTGTTTGATAAAAATAAATCATGATTGAAAAAATTATAAAACGTTAAAGTCGATTTTATTTCGATATCCTCAAGAAAATCCGTTTAATAGTTCCGAAGATTAGCGTGTACATACAGATTAATAAACCAATACAGAGACGCAAATAATAAAAAACAACATTTTATTCATTTTTTGTGTTATGTTACTGTTTTTTCATCGATCTCACAAGCTTAAAAAAAATAATCAATTTATTCAATGTACACACGTTTACTACTGCTTTATTAGACGTATTGATACTCGTAAACTATATAGGTTATTGAGACAAAAACTGTATGATGTAAATAATTAAATTTACAAAATCCATATCGTTATATTTTTATTACGATAAAAAGCTTATGGCGTTTTTGTTTTGTGAAACCCCAATCTCCTGTCGCATGTCGCATGTACTTCAAACATATATTTGCTTTTTAAATCAATCGCTACGACTCTGTTGAGACGAGAGGACAACGGGAAGGAATGTGACAGCGTTTTTAATTATCATATTATAGTTAAAAGAAAAACACCACACCGGCAACATGCAAAAATTAAACACAATACTACCGCTCGTTATAGTTAGAAAGAACAGAATTGAGAACGCATGTTAAGATGAGCGGGCAAGGGCGCAAGGTAAAACCTGAAATTTTGCTGGCTTTGAGCGCTCTCTTAAATTTGAATATACCCACGTTTCAGAATACTACATTATCATATCATATCTTCGTCGTTCTATGTCTTCAATCAATGTAGTGTTGATACATTTATTAACTTAATCAAATCCATAATAATAAGCGCTTGAATTAATAATAATATTGTTTTGTTCCTCATTAAACTGTCTTATATATATTCCTCAGTATTTTGAAATATTAAACCGTAATTTTTCACCAACCCGCATTGGAGCAGCGTGGTGGAATAAGCTCCAAACCTTCTCCTCAAAAAGGGAGAGGAGGCCTTAGCCCAGCAGTGGGACAATTACAGGCTGTTACTGTTACTGTTAAACCGTAATTACTTTATGTTTATTAAATCCAATTCATGCTTAGTTCCGCTTTATAAAGTCTCGAAGAATTAGCAGCGATGGAAGAAGAGACTATATCAGTTACTTTATTATTTATATGATTCTTGCACAATACTTTTAATTTATCAATAATTTCATTTCCAGCGTCAACGGGAAATTGTGTGATAAATTTAATGAAAGATGTCACTCAACTCAATGAACTCATTTATCTCGGCTGCTACGTGCCAGAAGTGTGTACTATGCCTGTAGTAGATCATGTTTTTGAACAACGATATTATATGTCCCATATAACTGTTTAAATATATATCGGTAAGAATTTAAGGTCTAAATATTTACAAATAAAATAGCTACTATACAAACGATGACCACGTAGATTGATGACAAAAATGCTAGCAGAATTTCCACTTTGAATCACAATACTGATCCTATGGACGTAAAATTAACCCCCCTTCCTGTCACCAGTAGAGGTAATAAAACGAGGTTTTATAATTTTAATTTTTTTTCATATATAATATATACTGTTTGTAATATGTAAAGGAAATGATAAATTTATATAAAGAGAAACAAGTTTTTTTAAATAAATACAAAATATATAAAAACCCACTTGATGAAATTTCATTACGTCTTTTGAGCAAACGTTGTGCAGATTTATCGAAAATTTGCTACAATAATTACATTAAGATTGTTGAAGAAAATATTAGTAGAAATCCTAAATATTTTTGGTCATACATTAAGGGCAAACAAGATAATAGTACCGCACTCCCAGGCATAATGACTTACAAACAAAAAGTAATGAAATCGGGATCAGAAATTTGTAACGAATTTGCCTTGTATTTTGCTTCTGTTTACACACAATCTCAAAGTTCATATACATTACCATCTTATAGTAATCAATGTAAACATGACTTTGGAGCGTTCACTAATTTTGTAATATCGCGAAGACAGATTTATCAATTCTTAAAAAGACTTGATACAACTAAAGGGACAGGTTATGATAATATCCCTCCTATATTTATTTCTAAATGTGCATGGGTACTAAGTTTCCCTTTATATTTATTATACAACGAATCACTTCGCTCAGGTGTTTTTCCCGATAAGTGGAAAATAGCTAGGATCGTACCAGTATATAAGTCCAAGGGTAGTGAGTGCATTGAGAATTATAGACCGATTTCCATACTTTCCACTTTTGCCAAAGTATTTGAAGCAATAGTTTACCCATATCTAGAATGTCATGTAAAGCAAATGAATAATAATAACCAGCATGGCTTTATAAAGGGTCGATCTACAACATCAAATCTTGTTTCGTACAGTGAATTAATTGTGCCAGCTATTGATAACCACAAGCAAGTTGACGCAATTTATACCGATTTAACCAAGGCTTTCGACAAAGTTTCGCACGATATTTTACTCTTAAAACTAAGCAAGTACGGATTCAATGGTAATATGCTTGAGTGGTTCAAATCATATTTATACAATAGACAACAATTTGTTGTCTTAAAAGGTTTTAGCTCGAGTCTATATAAAGCCTGCTCCGGGGTTCCTCAAGGGTCACACTTAGGACCTTGGCTCTTTAATATCTTCATTAATGATATTTGCGATACGGTACATTATAGTAGAGTATTTTTATTTGCGGACGATTTAAAATTAACAAAAGTAATAAACAACTTAGCTGACTCAGAGCTCTTACAGGTGGATATTAATGCTATATATAATTGGTGTAAAAATAATAAAATGGAATTAAACGTCAGTAAATGCAAGCATATAAAATTTACGCGAAATCTCAATATAATCAAAACAATATATAGCATTGATAACATCAAGTTGGAGGAAGTTTTTGAAATAAGTGATTTGGGTGTCATTTTTGATGACAAGCTTACTTTTGTCCCGCACTTCAATAAAATAATTACGAAAAGTTCCAAAACGTTAGGATTTTTAATTGGAAACGGTAAACACTTCACGAATAACACGAAAAAAATAATCTATAACGCTTACGTGCGTAGTGTACTGGAGTACGGTAGTGTTCTGTGGAATCCTTGTTACAATGTACATCGTCTGCGTATAGAGAGAATACAGAAGCGATTTGTATATCATCTATCCAGAAACAAAAAAACCTCATACAATAAATCTAATAAAAATTACAGCAATCTCTTGAAAGACTTTAATATGGATAGTCTCTCTGTACGCAGACAATTATTAGATCTCTCTTTCCTATTTAAGATAATTCGTAACGAGATCGACTGTACTTACTTACTTGAAAAGATATACTATCGTATTCCAAGGCGCAATGTTCGTAGTTTTCTGGGCACTTTTGATGTCAGAATATCAAAAACAAAATTAGGATGTAATGCACCAATGCCTAGATCATCACGGTTGTACAATGGTTTTTGTCAAGATCTAGATATTTTTAATGACTCTGCCATGATTTATCGTAAACGGGCGCTAGAATTGTTGAGAGATGCAAATAAATAATAAATAAATAAATAAATAATAAATAATGTTATCTTAATTTTATTTTGTATTAATTAGTATATTTTTAGTAATTTTTTTGTAACGTAAACTTTGCATGAATTTAATGAATTATTTAAATTTTAATTTGTACCTATATCAATTTCAAACTATTTGTGTTATTAATTTTAATTTTATTAAGTGCATGTTTTTTTTTTATGATCTTTAATTTGTACCAATTTGGACTTTTTTTTTTTTTTAATCTTTCTACTCATGTTGCTATAATTATGTGTTAATGTATTTTTAAAACAAATATTGTAATTGTTGTGGCTACTTTAAAAAGCTTCACATGTTAGCTATTTTCACTAAATTGTTTTACATTTGTCATTAAAACATGTAGTAGCTACTAGTGGTCCTTAAAATAAATAAAATAAAAATAAAAAAAATAAAAATAAAATAATTAACCTTTTCCGCTAGTAAACTGCCTATTACAATAATGATCATAAATCAGAATCAAATCTAATTAGTTGTTAAATTAAAAAAATATTTCTGAAGATATTATAAGGCAAGTCTTCAAAGTGCAGTCTCTACAATAACTGTCCTCGACACGGATTTTTTTTATATAATAGGAAGGCGGACGAGCATATGGGCCACCTGATGGTTAGTGGTCTCCAACGCCCATAGACATTGGCATTGTAAGAAATGTTAACCATCGCTTACATCACCAATGCGCCCCCAACCTTGGAAACTAAGATGTTATGTCCCTTGTTCCTGTAATTACACTTGCTCACTCATCCTTCAAACCGGAACACAACAATACCAAGCACTGCTGTTTTGCGGTAGAATAGCTGATGAGTAGGTGGTACCTACCCAGACGAGCTTGCACAAAGCTCTACCACCAGTAACCTGCCACTACCACCACCTACTCCTTTCTCGTAACGAATATCATACAATCAGACAAATGTTTCCAATAGTATTTAAAGACCATTCCATAACAGGTCTGCCATTCGCTAGTTACATATAAAACCACACAAACCTCAAGTCTACAATTTAGTAATACAATAATTTACAATTTAGGTACAACATATACGAAATCAGCTCTAGAATCAATTAGGCGTCAACAATTAATCACGGGAGCATCCGCGTTGCACATTCATCACACTGGGTGATTGTCGATCAATCTTATATGCGATTCGGTCATTTGTCGACCAAAATGCTTAGCTAACCGACGTTATCTAGTTCACACGTATACTTATATATCTGTATTGTCTAAATTATTGATGTTGTCTTTGTTTGATGACAAAACATGATAACGTTGTCAGGAAAATTAACTAAATATATTTTAAAAGGTTCTGTGCCGAATTTACGATTGAGTTTGATGAAATAAATTTAGACGGATTATTTATAATGATACAAGTTGAATGAACCTCAAAAGGCATGAAAACATATATCTTAGCTGGCCATCCTCGACATGGATTGTAGAAATTGACGCGTGAGGACTTTCATATAGACATTCTTAACACCTAGTGTCATTCTCCGCTCATAGCTCGACAGACCTCTCCACAACAATTGGAAATATTACCATTTATACAACGCTGCAATTATTGTGATGTTAGTTTTAATACATCTTATTATTTCATATAAAAGTATGTTATTCACCGGCCTTTTAATTACTGCACTATAGCATATTGTATAGGAAGAAATACATACATAATTCTCTACAAGTTCTTGATTACTATATCTTTATTTAATATACAACACATTTCCATTTTCCCAACTTCTTATATCCACTTTGATTTTCCAAAGCTCCAATTATAACTTTGCTCTTTGCTCATATGATATTTTCAAGAATCCGTAATAAATAGCCCAATAGATTATTAAATATTTCGCCCGAAATATACGAAGAAATTGGTTGCTGCTTTTGTGTCTGAATGAAAAACATAAAAACATTTAAATTTAGAATGAATTCTTCTGTTGTAATAATATCTATATAATCTGTTTTATTCAATTCAAAACTCAAGTGAAATGTGCTCTCCTAAATGATATCTATCAAAAATTTCTCCAATTATTATTGTAGGTACTTTAACCAATAATTTAATTTGCATTCAGAAATCAGTTGACGCATAAATTTTATCAAACACTACTCGATCGCCAGTTATTATTAATGGCTGCCTCGGATGAAGGGAGGATTTATGTTCTAATCTACACATTAATATTCAAATTTAAGATTAAGTATATAAATATGTATAAATCTAAAGTTTTAAAATAATATCTATCAATACATGCATAATTCTTTAAATTACCACAAGAAATTGCTTGATTTTGTTTCTATAACCGCATTTAATTATTATTTTTGATTAGGCGTAAAATGTAGATTTTCCTCATTAAATATCCTATTTAGTAAGTTAAATAATAAATATATAACAAGATAAGACTCATAGGAATAAAGTAACGTTTAACTTGTTATATTTCTCGTATAAATATAAAGTGTTTTTATAAACTTTGTTTTTAGGGTGATTAGTTGTCTTCTTCCCCCGAATGTCAAATCAATAATGACAGAAAGAAACAAATCATTGTTTAACTAAACAGCCGCTAAGCAACGTAAGTACGACCGTTAGTGTATAGATATATAGCATTTACCAGTTAAATCAAGACAATGTGAAATGATTTCAAGACCAAACATTTAATACGCTTAATTCGAAAAACGAATTAAAAATGTTATTTAATTAAAATGAACCACAGATTACGCTAATGATTACAGCCATTAAGTACAAAATGTTTACAAAATAACGTTATGTCCGTACGTAAAGTCGAATTCCGTTCCATCCATAAATCAACTGATATAAATATTAATGTAGCTGTCTCAAATGAGTCGCCATTAACATATCATATTCCTGTCATGTAGACCGGCCTTAACGTGACTTTTGTACGAAAATCTCATTTCACCTAAAACGCTGTGACATTTTAAAGTCCAAGGTGCATTTTAGTGGATCTTGAAAATGTTCGTACATTTAGTGTTTTATTTTATTTTAAAGTGGTCTTTATTTTATAAAGTCGTTGTGATATTATACACTGACAGAATAATAATGAAATAGTCAAAATTTAAAGATTAAAGGATAATTTCATACAATTTCAGTACAACGTTTATATATGTCATTTTAACATCAATAAAAAGAAATCATTTCTTTTAAACGCACTAACTATCACATCAGTACAATACAGTACTGCTGTAGAAGAATATTTGGAGCTCACTCTGCTCCAATGCGAGTTGGTGGAATTTACATGTGGCAGAATAAAGTAAGTAACAGCCTGTAAATGTCCCACTGCTGGGCTAAAAAAGCTGGCCTCCTCTCCCTTTTTGAGAAGAAGGTTGTGGCAGAATATATCCCATCAATTCCAGTTAAAGATAAAACTAAGTTCACCGTTAAATTTATCTTTCTCATCTTTATAATAGGATTTTAAAACTATCAAACAGCGAACAATCTCGCTTGGTCGTGTTCAGTTTTCCGCTTGTCCATCGCAAGCATTCTTTACTCAACCGAGTGGACACGTCTAACTGACGTACACTGAAGTGTATTGAATAAGGTACTCTTTTATCCATTAGAAAATATCTTATAAAGTAAATATTTTTCAGGAATGATGAAGGTAGTTTTAATTTAAGCGGATATTTTACCTCCAATTAGCAATTTGCGGTGCTGTGTTCCGGAATCAGCTCAATCAAGCTAGCGTGTTTACAGACATGGAAACATTAGTTCAACATGTATTGTATATAGCAAATTTTATATTCACTATAATGATGATGACGTCTTCATCGATTTCAGCCACGGTGCTCATTATAGAACACAAGTTTATGCGCAAATACAATTTCTCTCTCTACTCTCGTACCCACATAATCCGATAGGACGACAAATCCGACACGGCCGAAAAAGATTAAAGCCCAGGATCCACGGATTTATATGCTTCCCGAAGCACGGGAGTGTAAACACTGCTAATTTTTAGACTTCGAGATGATACTAAAATGGTCAGGACAAGATATCATGTTGATTTTGACTTAACCAGTTTTTAGATTGATGTATTTTTTTGTTTGTCGAGTGAACAAATCTCCTTAGATATATTTTCCGTGGACTATATTGACTTGATGCGTAAGATAAAGACCCGAAAGCTTGGAAGAGATACCTATACAACTGTGGATAAAGATGGGCTGGAGGTAAAATGGTATAAGACCATATATAGATACAACTAACCGTTGGAGCAGACGAGTCCTAGAGTGGAGACCGCGAATCGGCAAGCGCAGCGTAGGGCGCCCTCCAGCCAGGTGGACCGACGACCTTAAGAAGGTGGCGGGCACCAACTGGATGCGGAAGGCGGAGGACAGGGAGCTTTGGCGCACCTTGGGAGAGGCCTATGTTCAGCAGTTTGAGAAGATTGGCTGTTGATTGATTGATTGATTGATTGATAGATATAACTTTTCTATTTTATTTTTGATGCATGTTTTTATTTCCAATGCAATACATGGAATTAAATGTCTCAATGTAAAAAATCTTGTTACATTATATTTGTAATGGTATATATTAAGTATTTTGATGTTCATTTTTATTATATTTTTTTAATAATATTGAATGAATTCGGTCATCGTTGTAGCTGATATGTATCATAGTGTATGAAAATAAAGTAAATTTTATTCACTAGTTTATCTAAAACTTGGCACATAGCCCAGTGTAGAGCATGCATTATGTGGTCTATTTATTAGGGCTGGCAATGTTTTGGTAATATAAAGAAGATACAATTTTCTGTTAAATTATTTCATTATTTAGAAAAGGAATGACACACATCTTGTGATTTTCACGACCGTTTTCCGTTTTACGCAACAGTACCAACTCCTAAAAGTTTCTTAAAGTTACTATTTCTTGATAAGAACCCAATAACGTTTTAATAGCACGACTTGAGTTTCAATCCAGAACCTCGGGAAGTGCAACCTTAGGAGCTAGCTACTACACACGAGGTAGATAAGGTAACCTTGTAATTAGTAATCTTGTAACAAAGGTAGGTTGTTATCTTTTAACTCTAAGAAAACATTCCCAAAGATCTTAGTGGAAACAAAGTTGCTAGTTAAATCCTGACTTCTTATATCCTATTATTTATAACTACACTCACTCCTAGTTAGTTTAACACTTCATTGGAGGAGAAAATAGAACTATTAGTAATACGTAGTAAAAGTAGCATGCTCGAGTATGTTTTAAATAAATATCCTTTATAACCGACAGAATTTATTATCATACCATGAGATGAGAAATTGACCTGTCCAAAAGGCTATTTTTTTTAAACTGAAACGCCATTTAGCACGTCTTAAGGGTAAGACCGACTCGTATGCCGTGACGGCAAACGGTAATATTCTGTCTTCGCCGCTGCTCTCTATTCCTTGTGTGTGTGGCTCGTATACGATGAACATCGTTGCTTCTCCGTGTGTGTGTATAAGTACACGTAGCAAAAAAATATTTATTGTATTAATGAAACTTATTTTAATTATATTTTTTATAACCATCTAATTTGATAATAAACTCAACTTTTGTTTTGTGACATTTTTGTTATGAGATCTTTTGGTTTGTATTTCAATTCTTTATAGTTTGAATTTTCAATCAAGTCCAGTTTCACGCTTGTCCGGTGCATGTTTTCTCACTCAGCCGAGTGCACACATCGAATTCATGTACTCATGTGTACCGAAGTGTATGAAAATAAAGAAAGTTTTATTTCCTAGTTTATTTAAAACTTGGCACTTGGCCCAGTTTAAACGTTGTCGTATATCGTAGGGCTGACAGTTGGACAATGAATATCGATTTATTATTTAATTATATTTTTTCAGTCTTATATATAAATATACAGTTTGCAAATGACTCCACTCCATCTGATGATAAGTGGTATGAAGGTAGTTTTAATATAAGCGGATATTTTACCACCAATTAGCAATTTGCGGTGCTGTGTTCCGGAATTAACATTGTGATTAAGCTAGCGCGTTTATAGACTTGAAAAACGTTACTTCAATTTGCCGCCCGCAAGATGCCTCGCTTGATACCGTTTGACCATTTTGTATTTTTCACGGAGAAAGTTTTTCACTTTGTTGTAACTGGATCATCTGCTACAGCTTTTAACCGATTGTTATGACAATTGCGTATATATCATATTATTTTATATATTATATAAAGACCCTAAATAGCTGACTGGTTAGAACAAGTGGTTCTTAATAGAAGATTTCTGGTTCAAACTGATCGTGAACCTCTAAGTTTACTATAGCTTAATATGTGTCTAGGACTTATTATCTTATCAAAATATGCGTAAACCGAATGGATCTGCCACAGGAGGATGGCAAGGGATCCTTCTTAAAAGAAGGGGTGGCATTTGTCCAACAATGGTACCTATTTTTATTATGATGGGAGAACATGAATTTCATTCTTGTTACGTTAATAATGTAAATATGCGCACTACTTATATAATAACATTATATACAAAAACTTACTCCGAAATGGGCTACATCTTCTAATATCTAATGAAATGTAGAGCTACCGTCATTTCGGAAAGGAGTTTCTACCGATATGAACCGGCTCAAAACTCAGTGCTAGCTTTTTTATATTTTTCATATATTATATAGTTTTTATTGAATGACAAGCATTATCTATAAATGTTATTTAACAAAAGATTTAAAGTTATTGAAAGTACAAGATATATAAATACACAATATTTTTTTATTTCTATAAAATATTATCTAGTATAAAAATATAATGAAACACACTTCCGAGAATACTTTTCTATCGATACGATACATATAAAAGTAAGTACATTGATGAATGAAGAATATATTATCTTCTAAGAACAATATCTTAAAGCGTCAAAGAAAAATATACGGGACGTCGAGAACTATCTCTATAGAATAAAGTTTAAAAAGTAAAGTAAAGTAAAAGTAACAGCCTGTAAATGTCCCACTGCTGGGCTAAGGCCTCCTCTCCCTATTTGAGGAGAAGGTTTGGAGCTTATTCCACCACGCTGCTCCAATGCGGGTTGGTGGAATACACATGTGGCAGAATTTCGATGAAATTAGACACATGCAGGTTTCCTCACGATGTTTTCCTTCACCGAAAAGCACGAGATGAATTATAAACAGAAATTAAGCACATGAAAATTCAGAGGTGCTTGCCCGGGTTTGAACCCACGTTCATCGGTTAAGATTCACGCGTTCTTACCACTGGGCCATCTCGACTTAAAGTTTAAATTATCCAAATTACGCGCTCGTGAATGCAAAACATCAGTTCTCATTTTATTGAAGTCAGTTAAAAGATTTTTTATAGTTTATAAAGAAAATCTCAAGAAGTGCTACTAAAATTTGAAAAAATCTTTTATCATAAGATAAAAGATAAGATCATAATATGTGTGTATATAAATACAAATTAATTAATATGATAACATATAGATTTTTTCATCTACCTATAAAAAAGGCAAATATCCCGGTGATGAAAGACGTAGTATATTTTCTTGAATAGGCTTTATGAATTCACGCTACTACTCTCAAAAGTTAAGCAATAACTGTAAGCAGTCATTTAAATATATATCTATATAACCAAATTTAAAAGAAGCCAATACAGAAAACTATATTAGGCACAAAGGCACAAAAAATAACGTTTTAAGTAGACGATTAGAACGATTAAATTACATCTTGAAATATGTCGGTTAATAGTTGTTCTCTTCGAATTACAATTCACAATATTTAATGCAATCTATTTTTAATAAAATTATATGAATTATGTAAGTAAAATACATGAATATTAAATCAAAAGTAACGTAGAAAACATCGCTACAACGTAATACCATTCGTTCCAAACATTTCACGCGAAAAATCCTGTTTTATATCGAAATATATTTAATTTAACGTAAAGAAGATTTTACCAAATCATATAAGAGGTTTTCTAACGTTAGGCGTAAATATTTGTTTTTAGTTCAATAAAGAATGGTTGGTGCTAGAAAAAATATATACATATCTCTTTTATGTATTTACTTTAAATAAATATTTTTTTATCTTTTAATGTAATATATAAAATGAAATGGTGGGATATCGGTTGATTAATTATTTGTATATTGGCGAATGATATTTCATTCTTCTTTTGTAAATATTATGTGTTATTTCACACATAGCTAAGTTATCATTGGACGTATCCTCTGTACCAAAGATTAAGTAATGGAAATAAAAACTTATAATTAAGCTGGTGGATTTTTGTACTCTATGATGTCCTCCTGATCGATTTCCACCAAGGCCACCTTTTCCAAGAGATAAGCCAACTGCGCAGGGCATATTATAGTGCACAAGTGTGAGCGCATACACGGATACACTCTCTATTCTCTCACTGTAAATCCAACGGAACGGCATTCTGACACGACCAAAAATAGTTCAGGAATAACCTGCGCCTGAACTCTTTTGCGGCTTTAAGTGCTTTTTAAGGTACAAGAGTGTACACACTTCTAACTTTTAGTCTTCAGGCTGCTACTGAGAATCTTCGGCAGAAAAACCAAAAACTTATTATTGGCTCGTCTGGAGTTTCAAGAGTTTGAAACCAGGACCCAAGGTCCTGGTTTCAAACTCTTGATCTTGGCACTAGACAAACAAAGCGGTTAGTCTACTAATTTTATAATAAAATATGCAATATATTGAGATATCCTTAAACAGATTGTGGCCACTTCTTCTCTGTAAAGGTGGCCCAGTGTGGTAAAGTGGGGTGCACATGTCACCCCTGAGATGAGTTGAGGTGTTCTGCAGAATGTGCCTTGAGCACAGCAGGAAAGATGCATATCCAATGTCGAAACAATCGCTCGTCCTGCGATCCATTCATGCAAAGAGCCACATACACGAAAATTTCTCCTTAATTAGTAAATAATCCTACTCAAAAAATAGCAGGTACCAGTTTACATACATAAACTTCACTCACTTTATCATGGTATACCGGTGCTTTAAGTTCATTCTGTAAAGTTTATCACCATGAGAAAACCTTTCCATATCGAATGAAGTTTCAAGATGTGTGTAATTATAGCCTTTGTCGAGAGGCCGTTTAGCGGACTGTGTAATACCACCAATAACCTAGTAGCATTTACATTCCAACTTTTATGACTACTATTATGACCGAATTTTAGGTCAAAATGTCCGCATAAATTCCCTATTACAAAGGGTATTACAACACTCTCACTGTAATATTTCACTTAGCTTTAAAACGAGCGCAATTGAATAATCTTTATACATAGTAAGTTCATATATACAGTACTTCCAATTGTGTATCATATTATTAAAAATAAACATTTTATCATCTTATTCATTATATAGGATAGAGAAAATTTGATCACAAACTCTAAAGCTGTTCTACAAAAAAAGTTCTACAAAAAAAAATTGACGAAATTTTGGACGGAGCCCCTCACTTTGATAAGATGGTTTGAACTTATTGATCACACTCCTGTGGTCGGTGGATTCACATGTGGTAGAGTTTCATCCCAATATCCTCGATGTTAGTAAGGCCACTGGGCCATCTCCACTGTGCTCAACTTTAAAATGATAGCACCCTTATAAATCACTTAAGTCAATATCACCCTTTAATCATTATTGGTATTGTTAATAATTGTTATACTATGCATACTCTTGATAAGACTTTAAGTAAACTCCTCTGGATTAAGTTGATTAGGATACAGTTTGAAGGGCTGATGATCTAAAGATGAATTTATATTACTTACAATGCTAATTACTATTATTTTATTAGCTTTGTCAACATTCCTATTAATTATTACAAATTATTTTATGTAGAGCTAAACTCTGAATCGACATAAGTGACTTAAAGAAAATAATTTCATACCTGTATTTTTTCAATTTCAATAGAAAAAAGCTACTCAATTGTTTATAGCTCTGTTCTACTACTAGCACCCTAATGCACACATTCACATGTAAACCCTAGTCGGAAATACATAAATGGGATATTACGGTTCGTGTATTGACCACACATCAATTTAAAAGGGAAGCAAGATTGGTTCGTGGTATGTGATCAGAAAACTACAGGCTTTATACTGAGGCAATTCGGATGATTTCGTTTTATACATCCCCTGTGTATAGGCGTTACATAGTGTGACCACATTGTTTGTGTAAACTCCTTGGATAAATTATTTGAAATACCGACTAATATTGTTCTATTTTTTTATTAACTGTTTAAAAAAACAATAAATTCTAATTTGTTACCAAATATATTTGCAAAAATACAACACAATAGATTAAATTAAGCTGGTTGAAATATGTAGGTCAAGTGAAATAAAAGCTTTTAAAATATTCATGGCGCCTGGGCGAAAAAGAAGAGCAATAACGAGTTTGGAAATATACGTAGCAAGTTGACCAGATAACATACACAATAGTTAGTGACCATAAATCTCATATGATTCACGGGACAGAAAAACAAATGAACTTTGAATTCAAAACATATTTTACACACTTTAAATTATATTTAGTTATAAGTAACAATGTCTGTTTGCAAACAGATAGCGTAGGCCGTATCAGACTGAAATTTCATTAATATATAGAAAAAATTATAAAAGATCTCTAAGAAACTGGTCCACACTTCTGGTGACCAAAGAGCTGCCCCATAGGCTGAGTCCAGCGGTGCAGAGAGGCAATAGTGCACGCGTTCTGGGTACAATGCCACAGTACAATCTTCTAGACGGCCTGTTATTTCTGTTTAAGTGGTATAATGATTCAAAATATTTCTCTATGAAATATATAAGTCTCTTTCGATTAAGATACTTTGATTTAATTAGATTTGCCTAACAGTAATACTTTCTATTGTTTTCTCAAGTAACTGAGTTTGGGCCGCCCAAGGTCTCATCTTAGTTTCCATTATCGTTACATTGTCGAGATAAAAAATAGCAAACATTTCTTAAACCACTAAAAAGTAGTTCCATCATTGCTTTTCTTTTTAAAAACTATAATATTATCATTTGTTTCTAGAAAATTCCGTACAGAAATAACTTAACAATTTCGATAAAATACATACTAGATATATGCTGATTGGAATTTCAAATATCAATAATATCTATTTCGGGAATGAAACAAGACTGTCCAATATATTTGCTAAAATGTTCAAACCCTTAATCGATGACTGGTATGTCGACTACTCTGCTGAAAGACCCTAATAAATATTTATGTAAGAACATTCACGATGATAAAGCTGATATTAATATCTTTCTAGAAAATACTCCGTAAATATACTTTAAAAGCTAATCTTAACTATTTGACCAGTCAGTTTTGATTTTACTCTCTATTTGAAAAATATTAAAGATTAATATAAACACTTTAATTTTTATTAAATCAAAAATTTAAAAAAATAATCTTTACTCAGGGGGTAAAGCCATTGAATCAACATGTTACAGTATTGAAATACCGATTCTCTACCAAGTTACTCTTAAAATGGTATTCTTATTTTATTTTTATTGAAGTCAATTTATACTTTGTATAATCATCAGTCATTTGTTTAATGTTCTGAAACCATTTTAAAATGAAAATCAAACTGAGTTACTAACAAAAAACAAAATTATACGGTATAGGATAACATAAATGACCGAAGAGATTGGAGTTAGTATTCGTTGATGTTTATAAATATAATTTTATATGATTATTAGTAACTACTAAGTTACTTGCTGGTTCTTTTTTTATGTTATAGTAGACGGACGGGCAAATGGACCACCTGATGTTAAATGGTCACCACCGCATTAGCGATGTAAGAATTATCAACCATTCGTTACATCGTCAATGCATCACCAACCTTGGAAACAAAGATACTATGTCCCTTGTGCCTGAAGTTACACTGGCTTACTCATCCTTCAAACCAGAATGCAACAATACTAAGTATTGCTGTTTGGCGGTAGAATATCTGATCAGTTGGTGGTACAAACCCACAGAAGGGCTTGAACAAAGCTCTACCAATTACTTTTCAATAGAATCTACTTCTGCATTTCGAACAGATGGTAAGCCTTATTTTAAAATTAAATTACAAAATGACGACTCAAGCTAGTGATCGCCAACTTGAATGAAGTATATTTCTGATTTTGACATCGATTTTACGAATACAATTAAAATTCAACAACCCATAGCCAGTTACGAAGACAATCAGGAATTTTATTAGGTATAAAACGTTACCGCTTGTTAGCTTGGCATATGGCCAAACCAGAATTGCTTCGCCTTATACGTTACTAAGACCACTACAGGCTAAGAACACAAAACAAACGAGCTATATAAACTAGTGAATTTTGTTACTCTAATTAGAAATACTTAAATCCTAAAACAAAAGCTAAACAGCACTCACGATATACAACAAGACCAAAGAATTTCCTAATCCCTAAAGAAAGTGGTTGCGCTGTTTCGAGTCACGATTAAAATTGCATACAGTGAATATATGATAATAAAGATTGTGAAAGTGTACACGTTTGGAGGTTTTTAATCATATAAAAAAGGCTTTTAAAGAAATGTTAAATATTCTTTTACGCGAAATATTTGGTAATTGACGAGCCGGTTGGCGTGGTTGGTAGATGCTCTTGGTAGATTCTTTCATGCCGAAGGTTGTGGGTTCGATTCCTACCCAGGACAGACATTTGTGTCCATAAACATGTCTGTTTGTCCTGAATCTGGGTGTAATTATCTATATAAGTAAAAAGTAAAGTAACAGCCTGTAAATGTCCCACTGCTGAGCTAAGGCCTCCTCTCCCTATTTGAGGAGAAGGTTTTGGAGCTTATTCCACCACGCTGCTCCAATGCGGGTTGGTGGAATACACATGTGACAGAATTTCGATGAAATTAGACACATGCAGGTTTCCTCACGATGTTTTCCTTCACCGAAAAGCACGAGATGAATTATAAACAGAAATTAAGCACATGAAAATTCAGAGGTGCTTGCCCGGATTTGAACCCACGTTCATCGGTTAAGATTCACGCGTTCTTACCACTGGGCCATCTATATAAGTATGTATTTAAAAAAGAAAAGTAGTATATCAGTTGTCCGGTTTCCATAGTACAAGCTCTGCTTAGTTTGAGATCAGATGGCCGTGTGTGAATAATGTCCTAGAATATTATAATTGTTATCAGTGAGATATCGATGTGATGTGTTAATGATTTTTCTTATTTGGCTAATTTGAATTGATCTTTGTGTCTTGTGAATAAAATGTCGTTTAATTTTGCATTGCTAAATTTTTTTTAATTGATATTTCACTTCCGTTCTAAAAATATATTAACTTTTTTTTTAAATATTGAATAGGTAGGCGGACGAGCATATAGGCCACCTGCTGGTAAGTGGTCACCCAGGCAATAGCATTGTAAGAAATGTTAACCATTGCTTATATTGCCCTAGCGCGACCAACCTTCTGAACAAAGATATTATGTTTTTGTGCCTAATTACACTGGCTCACTCGCCCTTCAAACTGGAACACAACGATACCAAGTACTGCTGTTTTGCGGTAGAATATCTGATGAGTGGGTGGTACCTACCCAGGCGAGCTTGCACAAAGCCCAACCACCAGTATACAAATGCAGCACAGAGTATGAAATATGTTTGTATTTTATGTTTTTTTTTAAATATAAGCTGAAAACTTTTACTAAAGTAATTAAAATTCAATATTATTTATTTATTTTACTAACCAAAAATGTAATTAAATTTCTATATATACATACATACATACCTGCACGCGAATAAAGCAGATCGATAGCCCTTTTTCTTCTGGCTCACTGGATCGATACAATTTCAAGCTTAAAACTGATTACTACTGCAATCAAATTACTTCGAAATAAAGGAGCTATCAAATCGCGAAAGAAATAAAAAAATCGGTTCAGTAGTTTCCGAGTTTAACGATTGTGAACAAACAAATCTACGTTTTACAATATTAGCGTAGATAGCTTATATTACAACCAAAATAATAATTACTTCATAATGTGACAAATATTCAACGATAAAATATTTAATTTTACACAAGAGAGAGGAAACTTCAGTATATTTTCAGAGGCAGGCTACCTCGTCATCTACGTCAACGAAGTAAAATTAATTTTGTACACGCTTGAAACTATATTACCACATCCTAATGATGTTTAACTCTCGC
Source organism: Nymphalis io (assembly GCF_905147045.1). Lineage (NCBI taxonomy): Eukaryota > Metazoa > Arthropoda > Insecta > Lepidoptera > Nymphalidae > Nymphalis > Nymphalis io. Next base: position 6,407,324 of record NC_065910.1, on the reverse strand, counting down.
TCTTCTAAGCAAATAATTATTTATATACATTATATATATATATATATATATTTGACTGCCTCATTGGTCTGGTGGATATAAGGCCTCTTTTCCCGAGGTCCTAGATTGAAACCCTAGGTCACACCAAAATGTAACTGAGTTTTACTGTCGAAGATACTCAGGAACCGTTCTGAGTCTTGAAGTTGTGAATACTCTCCCGTGCCTCGGAAAGCACTAAGTTTTATGTTTATTGGTTAGTTTTTTGAGCCGAGATGGCCCAGTGGTAAGAACGCGTGAATCTTAACCGATGATCGTGGGTTCAAACGTGGGCAAGCACCACTGAATTTTCATGTGCTTAATTTGTGATTAAATTCATCTCGTGCTTTACGGCGAAGGAAAACATCGTGAGGAAACCTGCATGTGTTTAATTTCACTGAAATTCTGACACATGTGTATTCCACCAACCCGCATTGGAGCAGCGTGGTGGAATAAGCTCCAAACCTTCTCCTCAAAAAGAGGAGAGGAGGCCTTTAGCCCAGCAGTGGAACATTCACAGACTGTTACGGGATTACGGGTTAGTTTTCAGGTAAGCATTACGAACATAACCGCATCTTCATTAATTATTATTAAAATGCGAACATCTTTGTGAAATCTAAAACCAATCAAAAATCTTTCTTCTTAATTATTTATTAGCTCCTTCTTAATTATTTATTGTATTCCGCTAATTGGATTAATCATCCTTAATACATAATCAAATATTATAATATTAACAAGCCTTAATATTTTAAGGCCTTTGACCGCTGTCCCTTATAAATGACAATGCAGCAATATTTCTGCAAGAGATCAAAACAACACATTTACGACTTTAATTACAAATTATAGCACAGCACCGCAGCGTCGAGCCCTAATGCTGTCAAAATTCATCGAAGCATTACTAGGAATGGCTTCATGCAATAAAGTTTATTGACCTAAATATTTTCATTTTTAAATTGAAAATATTTCGTTTCGACTATACTTGATTTTAAAAATACTTTTATATTTATTAATGATAGCAAAGAAATAAAGCACGCAATTTAAGAGTATACTTATTACTAACACGCTTAAGAGAATATTGTTCATTCAAAATGGATGCATTTTGCAGATACTTGCAACCCATTTAATAGAAAAACTTATAAAGAAATGTTACACAAAAGAAAAAAGCGGAGAAAGCTTTTATTTATTTAATCTCTGAGTTCTTTAGTTTTTAAGCAGTCAACAATAACTATAATTATAGGTTACGATATGGCAACAGCCTGTGAATGTCCCACAGCTGGGCTGTGGCCTCCTCTCTCTTTTTGAGGAGAAGGTTTGGAGCTTATTCCACCACGCTGCTCCAATGCGGGTTGGTGGAATACACATGTAGCAGAATTTCAGTGAAATTAGACACATGCAGGTTTTCTCACGATGTTTTCCTTCACCGTAAAGCCATGAGATGAATTATAATATTCAAATTAAGTACATGAAAATTCAGTGATATTTACCCGGGTTCGAACCCGTAATCATCGATTAAGATTCACGCGTTCCTACCACTGGGCCATCTCGGTTACGATAAATAATGTTAATTTGAAGTAAACTGTATAAAGTAAATCTTTAAATAAATTTGCTAGCAAATAATAAGTTCTGACTTCTTTCTTTCGTTTATGGGCACTTATATTCTCACAACCGTATGCTACGTAGCACGATAAAAATAAACAAGCGTACTATTAAGTAGTAAGTTGTTTGCTTTTTATAAGCTTACTCTTTTCATATGAAGATATTTATTGTGCTACATAGCATGTGTATTAATTATATTTATGGCTTATATTGACTCCATCCCGCGTCCTTAAATATCAGGGCAGTGAATTCAGTACCTATTTAGCTTACCTAAGCAAAGAGTCTAGTATTTGAATGATAATTGAAATAATAATCATGGAATTTATATCCTAATGATAAGAAAATCTTATATATTTTGTATCTTGGTTAGTTTTAGAGATAATATTTGTATCGTTTATTTTATTATACTGTCCACTTTTTTTTCTCGCAGTGGAAACCTTCAGAAAGGTACCCGGGTCCTATGGGGGTGGAACCGGGTTATGTATATTGTATGGTACATGGTATATGTATATGGTACTGTCCGCTTTATAGTAAATCGACTCTAGAAGATGTAGCACAGCACATCATCTTTCATATCGTTCGACTGATTATTATGGCGATTGGTATGTATACACGATTAGAATAACCTCTGCCGATTTTTTCTAGGAGTTTTTTTATGTTATAGTTAAGCGGACGGGCAAATTGGCCACCTGCTGGTAAGTAGTCACCGTACACAACCCATAGATATTGGCGATTTAGGCAATTGTTAAAATTTCTTGGCGCCACCAACCTTGCGAACTAAGATGTTATGTCCCTTATGTCACACTTATCAATCATCAAACTGAAACATAACAAAACTAAGTATTGCTCCTTAGCGGTAGAATATCTGATGAGTAGGTGGTGCCTACCCTGTACCGCCACGACCAATATATAATATTGTATATTATTGTTGGAAAAATAATTTTACATTAAAATATACTTTAGTGTTTCATTCTGCATAATGCGGGCCTCACTTTTACACACGGCTCGTGCTATGAGTTCGGACAACCTAATTAAAATATTTCGCTTGCTAAAAAGCAAAAGTTCAGTGTCGACTTAATTATTGCTTTTAAAATGTTGTTCATATAAAACATTTCGTACGACTGCCGCGGAAGACATTCGAATAATTGTTGACTGGAATAAAATAATTATTGTATTAATTATTATTGCCCGAGAAATATTGGTTGAAATTGAAAATTTTGTCACGCTGTCTCTAAAACATCCATGAAATCTTGAAACAAAAGTCAAGAGCAGACGAATACAAATGTGAAGAAGAAATAAATTCTCATACGCAAGTTCGCAAGTTTTTTTTTTTCGTTAAAATTACAAGACAAACTCCAAAAGTAAATAACATTTTACAGTAAAATCATTTATCAATCTTCTATATTTTATAGCTTATTTTTTATTCGATTCAAAAATGTAGGTGGCTATATCTTCCACGTGTATGTTTCATTTGTTACCGACTTCATACAATTTTAACACCCAATCGAGTTATTCTTCAAAGTTGATTGAATGTTCTGTTATTTATTTGGCTATCATATATTCATATATTTATCAGTTTTTTCTAGAATGCAAGTATAGTTTGACATTCACACCAATTAAATTTCGTATAGTCTATTCCAATCAGAGTAGGATGATAATTAAATGTATGTATTCTGAATGGAAATCAACAAATACTAATTTCACACTTTTTATCCTTTATAAAACACTGCATAAGGATTACCTTATGCAGTGGCATATTAATGCCTTATAACAACACAAAAAAACACTTACTCACTCAAAAATTATAATTATATCATTCGATAATCGTAGATTCAAACCCAGCCACAATTTTCATGTGCTAAATTTGTGTTTATAATTCATCTCGCGCTCGGCGGTGAAGGAAAACATCGTGCAAAAACTTTCATATTTCTAAATACACTAAAATTCTAAATTCACAGACTTACTTTTTTATATCATTTGAGTTTAGACAAAAGTTAAGCATCCTATCATTGTAGTCAACATTTTAAGTTTATTAAGTGATTTTTAATCTGTCGCATTTTACAATACAAGAGGAATTAACGATGTTTTTTACGATTGGTAATGACAAGTAATTACGAACCGTAAAAAAACAATTCAGCACTTTACGGTCCCTTAAACTTTTATGAGTTGCTATCTTTTTACAGTGGTCTGTGCTACGTCGTTAAAATAATTGAATTTGTTCCTTTTTTTCAAATATGTTTTCAAAACGTTAAATTACTTATTCAAAAAAACAAAACGTTATTTTTTATTTATTAAGTATGTTTTTCTCGCATGTTGAAGACGAGCTGTGTATGATATATGCCTGTAGACAAAGTCTTATATAGATGATTTAATAGTTACTATAGTTCTGAATTACAATATCCTTTGTGCCACCCATAACATAAGCTGCCATATAATATAACTTTTCTAGTTCTTTTTCGTATTTTATTATTAACACTAAATATTAAATTCGAATCATTTGTTAAATTATATGTCAATACAAAATTGAATATGAACTATTTTCAAAAAACTTTTTTCTGTATATAGATAACGCAATGTTCAAAAAATACCCATGTCAAAACGCTTGTTAAATCCCAGCTGTCATCATATATTATATTCTTACAAGATTTATTTTAATAATATATACTTTACATAAAAATATAAATGAAGCAAACTTTTTAATGGACGATCAAGAAAAAACTGAACGCAATGAAGAAAATACTACGAAAGAAGAAATAAGTAATGGAAGAGAAAATGTAACTAAAAAACCGATTGGCCAAATCATTGATGACGCTGGTCCATCAAGGGTCATAAGCTTACCTGGAGCTGTCCCACACTGTCTCAAAAATAGCACTAGACTTAAACCAGGAGTGTCGAAATCGGAACATAGCATACGACAAATTATCACAACCAAAGATGTCGCTAATGCACTAAGACTTACTTCAGTAAACTATGCACCCAATCAGGCGCAAAATATTGACTTGAAAGAACTTAAAATACCTATTCTAGATACAAATGACAAAGAAAATGATGATATAACATTAATAGAGCTAAAACGTTTCATGGCGTCTTGTTTCAAACTAAACAAAGATGTATCCAATTTAAATGAAACATCGAATATAAATGTACACGCCGCAATAAGTACGATTACAAATAATTTGGTACAGAACGTTCCAGATGTAAGTCTTACAGCCACCAACGCAACTCTTAATAAAACATTAGTTACAAATACAGACATTAAGCAGCCAAAAGTAGTCGAGGGTAATAAAAATAAGCATTCAGACAGTTTTACTGAGAAATCAGATTTCGCAGTGACACAAAGAGATTCCCTTTCAAGTATTGGCTCGAATGTTTGCAGAATTTGTATGACTAGAGGAAGGGAGAGGTGAGAATATATAATTTTAATCGTAAATATAAAATCTCTTTTGATGATTCAAACGTTTATAAGTCGAATTTTTTCGCTTAACATTTGGACGTCCAGTTAGCTGAATCAATTTGGCCAATTTTTAAAACAAATGTAATAGTCAGTAGGGTTTAAATGTTTGAAGCTTATTCCACCACACTGCTCCAATGAAGGTTGGTGAATTCACATGCGGCATATTTTCATCCGTATTATTTTTCATAAAATATCGAAATTTTCTAAAATCAGTTTGAAACCGATATTTATAAACAGCTTTATATACCACTACTGTACCAGAAGTAACATAATTATCAGGGTTGCTTGGGTACGGAAGCTTCATTAAGAGCCGTCGAATGAGTTTGAAATTGCGTTCGACATTACTGAATTATTTTCGACATACTTGCCTAAAAAGCTTTTTGGAAAACAGTTTTAACATATCTAAAAAGAAATGTATAAATATTGATTAAAAGTATCGTATTAATAAGTTTCTAATGTTATCAATCTCATCTCATCTCAAGTGAAGTCATTTTAGGAGAAGTTTATGTCACCTAGTACTTTAAAAAGATTTCTAAAATTATTATTATCCATGTATAATAGTATCTAATTACTATCATCCCTATAATTACACTAGATTCGTTATCAAAATTCTTAGTAAAAATATATCGATGATTATATTCGCATACAAAAAATAACTTTTTTTATATATATACCACTCGTTTTTATTAGTTTTCTATATATTCATCCCATTTAGTTGATACTCTGTAGAGAGAAGAGTGTAGTAATTGTAATGAATATTATATTCACAGTACAGTAACAGCCTGTTAATGTCCCACTGCTGGGCTAAGGCCTCCTCTCCCTTTTGAGGAGAAGGTTTTGGAGCTTATTCCACCACGCTGCTCCAATGCGGGTTGGTAGAATTCACATGTGGCAGAATTTCAATGAAATTAGACACATGCAGGTTTCCTCACGATGTTTTCCTTCACCTTTAAGCACGAGATGAATTATAAACACAAATTAAGCACATGAAAATTCAGTGGTGGCTTGCCCGGGTTTGAACCCACGATCATCGGTTAAGATTCACGCGTTCTTACCACTAGGCCATCTCGGCTTATATATTTCTCACATATAATTAAGCCGTACTAAAATTGCTCAATTTTTGACGATTGCAAGGGATATAAGTCTGTTATAAGACGTTCGCTTTAAGCAATACTGATCAGAACTAAGCTGATATAGAATGGAACGTTTCACAGTTTTCAAGAGAGATAATAAACATAGTTTTTCTATTTTTAATCTTTCAGATTAATATCGCCTTGCAACTGCAAGGGATCCTTGGCAAACGTCCACCTCTCTTGCTTGCAAAGGTGGCTTAATCAAGTGGGCAGGAACCACTGCGAGCTTTGCGGTTACAGGTGACCTTAATATCTTTTATTTCAGTAGTTTTAACCCGTGACTTCGTTTATATTATTTTTTATCGTCTGTAATACCAAAAGTTAAGTAATTTATTTTGATTAATGGCTTTATTTATGCTGACTTTGTAATCATGAGCATTCATTGATCACTAGTTATTCTACTTGTTATATGAAACAATTATAACTATTCCAAAAACAAATTTAAAATATTCAACATTCGTTCGCAATCATCATCGGTGGTATTCACGGTTGTATTACGAAAACGCAATCAATTAGTTATATAAAAGAAATAAATGTAGAATGGTATTACATATATATTATACAAATAGAATGTATATACAAAAGAGGCATCTTGCGGGCCGGCAAGGCGGGGGCGGCTAGTGCAGAACATTCTCGACTGTACTAGCCGTCGTCGCGTTTCGACTCCACTACCACTTACCATCAGGTGGAGTGGAGTCATTTGTTTTCCCGGTATATATAAAAAAAACGGAAAAGCCTGTGAAGAAAGAAAAAACAGTAATGTTTTTGTGTAGCCTATTCCAATTAAAGACAAACCATTGTTTTCCAATCATAAACAAACCATTGGTTAATGTATTCAATTATATATGCCAATAGCTCTGCGAATGCACTAAAAACAGTTCTTGATTAATATATATTTGTTAATAATACAACACTATTCCACCGAACCAAATGTTCAGTTCAATTTAAGTTCTAAAATAAATACCATTTATTATTATTCAAGCTCTCGACCAATGATAATACGTCAATTCAATGTCAGAGATGTTTATTTGTCTTTATTCTTCTTGTGGTTGGAACAGACTATATATTTACTATTATTTGGGGATATGTGACATCATCATTGTGAAGAATCGCTTATGTAACGGTTATAATGAATCACCATAGACAATATTTTGTATTTCTGAAATAGCTTAAATTGAGATGAAAAACACATAACAGTCAAATATTCGAATTTCAATTATATTCGTTTTTTGTGTGACGTGTTCATTGATAAATTATTGAAAATTTAATAAACCAATCCGATTAGCAGATTCGGTAATTAAACAGTGGAATGACTACTGAATTTATCTTCATTGCACAAAATGTGCCCTGAATGGGACAAATAATTGAATACCATGCAATGAATGCAAATAATACGGAGCAAATAAGAGTATGTGTGGCGCAAACTTACGACTTTTTTAAATTTGGAATGTTCGTTAGATTATAATGATATGGGTCGCAAATTCAGATCGAAATATTCTAAATCTGTCTGTTTATTGGTAAATAAGGTCATTTTCAAGGAAACTTCTTCGCGAACACGATTGAGGAGGTATTTAAGAGAATTTAAATTTGGGTTTGTAATTGTCAAACAAAGAAACTATTTTTTTTACTCTTCGAGCAGAGCAGAGCTTGTAGTTGTGTTAGTAGGATAGGAACACCATTGCAATGATTGAGTTTCAATTCTATTGCGAAAATGTCAATTTATTAGTAGAATTAGACCCGCAGATATCGTTACACAAAAAGTACGCAATTGACAACACTTACCAGAAATTATTTTAAAAACATAGTACTTACTGATGATATTACCGTAACCGTAACCGTAACAGCCTGTGAATGTCCCACTGCTGGGCTAAAGGCCTCCTCTCCTCTTTTTGAGGAGAAGGTTTGGAGCTTATTCCACCACGCTGCTCCAATGCGGGTTGGTAGAATTCACATGTGGCAGAACTTCAGTGAAATTAGACACATGCAGGTTTCCTCACGATGTTTTCCTTCACCGTAAAGCACGAGATGAATTATAATCACAAATTAAGCACATGAAAATTCAGTGGTGCTTGCCCGGGTTTGAACCCACGATCATCGGTTAAGATTCACGCGTTCTTACCACAGGGCCATCTCGGCTTCTGATGATATTAGCATCTATATTTAAAAAAAAAGATATTTGATGTAATTTGAAGAAATTTTTCGTATCACCCTTATTTAATGGACTAAACTCACACTAAACTAGTTGTAAAATTCGACTATTCGACTACGGCGGCTCAGTTACTTTGTATTTATAATATAATAATAATAATAATAATATCCTGGGACATTTTTCACACACGGCCATCTGATCCTAAATTAAGCTTGTACAAACCTTGTACTATGGAAACCAGACAACTGATATACTACATATACTACTTTTCTTATGTAAATACTTATATAGATAATTACACCCAGATTTCTGTTTGTCCTGAGAACAGACATGTTCATGCACACAAATGTCTGTCCTGGGTGGGAATCGAACCCACAACTTTCGGCGTGAAAGGCAAGTGTTCTACCAACCACGCCAACCGGCTCGTCAAATAATAAAAAAATATAATTATTGATTAGTATATACGAATAACGGCTATCAAGAGATTGTGCTATGTGCGTAAATAACGTTTATTTCAATTTTTAATTAATTTTAATATACACATAGTATCTCGTCTGCGATGCTGTAAAAGCTTTTAAAACGAATCTCGCCAGTAATATTTCATTAGTAAAACTTATTTAATGGCCCCAATCGTAACAGTTGTCCGTAGATAGCAGTTCGCTTGTTCCAATTTTAAAGATTGAATTTCGAAGAACTTTTACTTTGTTTGTGTATTTTATTTATACAATTATAGAATAATACATATATAAATAATTTGTTTATGTATTTATAATTTATATACTCAAAATAATTCACTTATATATAATCGTCAGTCCATTTATCATATCCGTATAGTATTTACATTATATGTGTATAATTCTAATTAAAAATTAATAAGGATTTCTAAGTAAATTTTAAGAACGGCTTATTTTTTATATCAAAATAAGAATAAAACATATAAAAGTATTTGATTTAGGTATAGACAAAAAGCCAATAACATTGGTAAGTGGTCACCCCCGCTGATAGACGAACACTGAATGAAATTAATCACTAGTTTCTGCTCGCGGCTTCACCCGCGTGAAAGGGTATTAGGTATCCTATGTCCATTTCTATACCCCTGACAAAGTGTATACAAATTTTCATAATGAACCATTGAATAATTAGAGAATTACAGCTTATTTATTTATATGCTTGGTCGGTATCTACTTACTGGATTGGATAATTTTTGTTAGTTTTGATCAAAGAAAAAAAAATAGTTGATCTATGAAATAAAACCGTGATAATAAGAAATATCAATCCGATATTCGGTCCCGATGGAACATTTCAAGTATCGCTAAAAGATGTGTAGGTTAAATGAGAAAACGAACTAAACGTATCATTTTGTTAATTATCTTTGTTCATTTACAAACAATCAAGAAGCAGGATTAAGACATTTACGGATACATTGGAAGAACAATCTGATGGAACGGACGTGTCTGTGAGGCAGATAAATCACATCAACTAATTGCGGGAAATCGAACTGATTACGGTTGAACCGAGACGATCTACCGTGCACGTTCGAGTATCCGAACTGCTGAATTAAGGGTTGCCATATATAATATTTATTTATTTTATGTTTGAATCTAAAAAAAAATATTAAATGTTTCATGAATATCTTACTTAAAAATTATTTAAATTTTAAGTAAGATATGCAATTAGTAAGAGATAAAATTATGAGTAAAAAAGTTTTATTAAAAATAAATAAACTGAATTGCCTGCGGCCTTTTCCGTTTAATCACCGAAAAATGAACTAGCTCTCCGGTCACTGGAGTCAATACGACAGATACAGATACTTCCTTTTTTATAATATTACTTAATATTTTATTTGTTTGATAAGTAATTGAATCTAGTTTTATTTAGTTGGTTTTAAACTATTACAGCGAATTTTTATGCTCTCTTTTGCGGTCCTCGAGAGCGAAATTCCGTAATGTTGAGCAAACTAAATTTATGATTTTTTGTTTTGTTTTCAAGATATTAACATAAGTTACAAAAAAGTAACATTTATATAAGTGATATTAATTATATTTATCGCGGAATCTTAATGTACTTACCTTATTGCTTTGTTATTATAATATAGGGAAAACAAAACCAATAAGTCTACGGTAACTACCTTACCTATTTACACATAAGTATACATAACTCACTTTTTTAACTTTGACTATTTATGTAATGGCATCAGAAAAAAATATATTACACAAAACAAATTAGAATTTTTTCTCTGGCAACCCTTACAGATAAAATATTGGCGGTCGTTTCAATACCGCTTTTAACCAGTTCCCGATTTTCCTCGGTCTGCTGGCGATCGAAACTCATTAAACACTTGAGACTAGATGTTAAATAGTGTTAACCTCAGACCTAGATACAATTTATACACTATCTAGTTATCTTTACTTCTGCAATTTATAGTCAAAAAACATGTTCAAATTAAATAAGTAATTTAACGAAAAAAATGTTAAAGACAACATTAAAAAAGAACCTAACCACAGATCCTTAAACTTTATCAAACATTACCTTGATCGAAAATATTGATTAAAAAAATTGTACTTTTTTTATAGTTATCCGGCGATTCGCACGCCCCGTTACACAGTCCTCCAAGCGCTGCGGCTGTGGTTCTGCAATCCACGAAATAGGAGTCATCTACAGGTGAATATTATGCGGCATCATACGGCCATATTATTTCGTATCTGTGGACTTTTTGTTGGTAGCACCAATTCACGTATTGAAAAAAAAAAAGATGTCAAAACTGTCGATGATGATGTATTCTAATTTTTATTAGAATACATTTAGTTTTCTAAAGTAACAACTAAATTATCTTAATAGTTTATTTTGTAGTTTATTTGTAAAGCTGGTACTTAAGATACGCCAACGTTCATTTAATATTAATTTTATCCGTGCAGTGACGGAGAAAGAATACATTTCACTGCCCCTCTCTTTCCCATGGGTGTCGTAAGAGGCGACTAAGGGATATCTGAGCGACCATCTGCTCATCTGGTGGTAAGATGCTAACATCCGCCTGGCTTGTTACCACCGTACGCATGGTGAAAAACTCGTGAAGTGGCTTGCAGCCGCGTTTCGAGGTCAGCCAGCGTACAGCCAGAGCCCGAGCGAGTATTGCCGCGATGGGTGTTGGTCCAATTGGAGATGGCTGTTGAACCAATGCCGGGGGAAACTGTATTGACCTGCCGGACAGGGAGACCCGAAGAAACGGCTGTTCCGCTGGCCGCCCGTGGCATAGTACAGGGGCCCAAGCGTGCCTAACCAGCTCGTGAGGCTGCCCCACCAGGCCACGCATAATCTCGGGGTGGACCGTCGTGCCGGTTGGTGACCGGTAGGTGGGGTCCCGGCGGCCACTTCCGGGGGGGTTCGGGGGCCCTTCCGTCCGGCGGGTCAGTGTATTTTTCCTTTCGGCAACCACTTGGGGAAACACGCCTCCACGCTTTGCCCATCCCTATCGTGGCAATACATCGCTCGCTTCACGTCTCTTTTCCATTCTATTTTTCCCAAATGGCGCAACAAAACAGAAATAACGGTCGTACAGCGGTGCACACCCCCACCATACCCTCGCTGTTTGAGGTCGAGTTCTCTAACTTCCGAGGACTCCACACTAACCTCAACGCTGTCCACCACCATCTCGAGACAGCACGGCCAGCAATGTTGTTTCTCACGGAGACACAAATACTCCGTCCTGCCGATACCTTAATTATCCCGGCTACACGCTTGAAGAATCCTTCAAAGCGAAAGCCGGAGTATGCTTGTTCGTCAGGACGGATGTTTGCTGTCACCGACTGCGCTGCTTGGAGGACCCCTCCTTCTCCATGTTGGTGGTACGTGTGGACCTGGTTCGTCAGAGCCGAGTCTACGTGTGCCTCTACAGATCCCACAATGGTGACTTGGAGACAAGCCGATTATTTGACCATCTTAGTCGGGTGGTAGATGCTGCGCAAGAGCAATTTCCTAACGCGGAATTGGTGTTTTTGGGGGATTTTAATGCTCACCACGAAATCCCTCCTCCTCCTGGTTGAAATCCCTCAAAACTGACCATGCTGGAAGGACTGCTCATGCTTTTGCTCTCACACATGATTTGACCCAACTGGTTGATCAGCCCACCAGGATCCCAGACATTGATGGGCAAGCACCTTCTCTACTGGACCTTCTGCTGACTTCTCACCCGGTGGAATATCAGGTTGTGGTTCAGGCTCCTCTTGGCTCTTCGGATCACAGCCTTATTTCTACCAGAGTGCCACAGGCCAAGCTGCCGCCACTAGCGGTATGCAAACGTTGCGTTTGGCACTATAAGTCGGCGGATTGGGACGGTATGCGCGATTACTATGCGTCGGTCCCTTGGAAGGAACGTTGCTTCAGTGGGAATGACCCGACAGCTAGTGCCGATGCTGTTGCTGGCGAGATCATGCTGGGAATGGAATACTACATTCCTAGCTCAGATCTCGTCAGTAGGAGTACGCGTAACCGTTGGTTCACTCGTAAATGTACCGATGCTGTATCAGCTAAGCAGGCGGCATATCGCAAGTGGATCAACGGCTGCATTGGCGGGGCATCTAACATTGACTCACTGAAAGCAAACTATAATAAAAATTCCAAGTCCTGTAGAAAGGCATACACGAGAGCGGATGCACAGCGCATTGTACAGATTGGTCATGACCTTGTTTCGCATCCTAGGGGCTCCCGTAGCTTCTGGCTTCTGACCAAGTCTGTGCAAAACAATTTCTGCCAACCTTCGCTGCCACCGCTCAGAAATCCGGACGGATCGCTAGCTCACAGTCCGCAAGAGCAAGCTGATCTCCTGGCTAAACTCTTTGCCGACAATTCCGTCATCGATGATTGTAGTGCACTGCCACCTACAATACCTGCATGTGGCCATACGATGCCTGACATTAAAATCAGGCAACGTGATGTGCGTGCGGAGCTGCAATCACTTGATGTACGGAAAGCTAGCGGTCCCGATGGAATACCAGCCATAGTGCTGAAGAAGTGCGCAGCGGAGCTGTCTCCTGTGTTAACGCGCCTGTTCCAACTTTCTCTCTCTTCGGGAAGTGTGCCGGAGGCTTGGAGAAGAGCTAATGTGCAAGCGGTTCCCAAAAAAGGGGATCGGTCTGACCCGGCAAATTATCGGCCAATAGCTATCACCTAATACTTTGTAAGGTGATGGAACGGATTTTAAACAACCAACTGATCCATTACCTAGAAGATCACTCTTTAATTAATGATCGTCAGTACGGGTTTCGACCAAAACGGTCCACAGGTGATCTTCTAGCGTACGTAACGCACCTCTGGGGTGAAGCTATCGACAAGCATGGAGAATCGTTGGTTGTCAACCTCGATATCTCCAGGGCTTTCGACAGGGTCTGGCACAGAAGTCTTCTCTCCAGGCTGCCGGCATATGGTCTGCCTGCTCAGCTATGCACCTGGATTGCCAGCTTCCTACACAAGCGTAGCCTTCGTGTTTTAGTTGATGGTTGCGCTTCACAATTCTATGTAGTGAATGCTGGGGTCCCCCAGGGATCTGTGCTATCTCCCACACTCTTTCTTTTGCATATCAATGATATGCTCTCTCTTGGGAACATACATTGCTATGCAGACGATAGTACAGTGCATGGTGGATACCACGGACGCGCAGTGGCTGGGCGAGCGGAAATTGAGGAGAGGCGGAAGGATCTTGTCATTGAACTCGATAGGACGTTAGAGCTCATCGCCAAATGGGGCTCTGATAATCTTGTTGAGTTTAATGCCAAGAAAACACAGGTATGCGCTCTCACGGCTAAAAAGTCAACATTTTCCCCCCTTCCCTCCCTCTGTGGTACTCCGCTGGTGATGCAAAGTAAAATCGCCATGCTGGGGATTGACGTTCGCTGCGACCTTAGTCCAAGGGATTACATCGAGGCTGTTATAAAAACAGCTTCACGGAAACTCGGAGTTCTGAACAAGGTGCGGCGCTTTTTCACGCCACAACAACTGTGCCTGCTGTACAAAACACAGGTACGGTCTTGCGTGGAATATTGCTCGCACCTTTGGGATGGCTCCGCTAAGTACCTACTTGAGGCCTTGGACCGGTTGCAGCGACGTGCCGTACGCATTATTGGCGACGTAAATGTCACAAACACCCTTGAACCTTTACAATTGCGTCGTGAGATAGCAGCACTGAGCGCTTTCTATCGACTGTATCACGGCGAGTGCTCTGAGGAATTATTCTCTCTAATTCCTGCTTCCCCCTTCCTTCTTAAGTCCACGCGAGCTGGTTCTCGATGTCACCGCCTAACTGTGACAACAATTCCATCGCGAACAAAGAAATTTGGCAACTCCTTTCTTTGTCGCACTTCCAAAAAATGGAATTCCTTACCAGCTCACGTGTTCCCCTCCTCTTACAACCCGGGTTCCTTCAAACGAGGCGTGAAGAGGCATCTTGCGGGCCGGCAAGGCGAAGGCGGCTAGTGCAGAACGTTTTTCCCGTCTGTACTGGCCGTCGTCGCGTTTGGACTCTACTACCACTTACCAACAGGTGGAGTAGAGTCATGTGCCCTCCCGGCGAATATAAAAAAAAAAAAAATAATAATAATATTCATGGGTATAAAAAATATTAAATACGCTTTGTATTTAAAAATTGGCACAATAGTTTGATTTATATTTCCAAATTTTATATAACGGACCTCTTTTGATATCCTTCATTATTATTTTTATTTCATCTTCAATAACGAGCGATACCAATCTTAGCGTGTTTGTTATATTTAAAATGCTTTTTCGAATTTCATCAATCCCTTTTTTTAATGTGTGTTTAATAAATTATAACCAGGGATCGTTTAGGATTTATGTGCATATAAAGATTGTAGTTTTTTTTTTTAATAGTATCCGGTTCCTTTCTTGTGTCATGGTCACATTAATTTCAGCCCATTTTACTTCGCGTACCATTTACGACTGCTCGACCATCCGGCAATACATCTTCGAATTTTTGTCCGCACTCTGAATTTTTTGTAACAATTTTTTCGAACGCTCGAAATGGTACTGGTAATGGTACGTTTCTAAAAGGCCATTTATGTCGTTACATTTTTGTTTACGATTTCAACCCGATACAATCTAAATGATTCTTCCTAAGCATATTGATTTGGTACATTTTTAATTTTAAGTCTACTCACAAACTACCCATTCTATTAAAAAATAACGCTATGATTTATAGTGTTTAGCTTTTGAACATGAAAAATGTTAGAAATATAACATATTATGTCATTTTTATTGAGGTCAATATTAACAGTGCAATCCATTATATCTTAGAAATGAATTCGTACACACTTATACACATTTTATTAAGAGACTTCGGTATTGTCTATCGATATTTAAAGTAATATATAAAATAAAGAAACGTGTAGAAACTTTCGAAATGTGGGCATATAGACGTATGTTGGCCATTAGTTGGACTCAAAATGTCTCGAACGTGGAAGTTCTGCGACGCGTCTACCAGAAACGGCAACTTTTGGAGACTGTCAAGAATAGAAAAGTTGCATATCTCGGACACGTGCTTAGGCATGAAAGATATGAACTTTTGCAACTCATTATGTTGGGAAAAGTTGCTGGAAGGAGAGCTGTTGGTCGCAGAAAAAAGTCTTGGCTGTGCAACATCCGAGAATAGACGGGAATCTCGAGAGCTGCCGAACTCTTTCGCCTCGCGAAGAACATGAAGGAGTATTCAAAGCTGACTGCAAACCTTCGCTAGTCGGAGTGGCACTCGAAGAAGAAGATAAAATGAATATAATTTGATTGAATACATTTTTAAATAGTATAAAACAAACTCTATTTTCCTCTGTATGTTTCTCCACTTACTTCTAGGACCAAGGTTTTTTTTTTTTATATATGTCCGGGATGGCAAATGACTCTACTCCACCTGATGGTAAGTGGTAGTAGAGTCCAAACGCGACGACGGCCAGTACAGTCGGGAAGTTCTGTACTAGCCGTCACCGCCTTGCCGGCCCGCAAGATGCCTCTTCACGCCTCGTTTGAAGGAACCCGGGTTGTAAGAGGAGGGGAACACGTGAGCTGGTAAGGAATTCCATTTTTTGGTAGTGCGACAAAGAAAGGAGTTGCCAAATTTCTTTGTGCGCGATGGAATTGATGTCACAGTTAGGCGGTGACATCGAGAACCAGCTCGCGTGGACTTAAGAAGGAAGGGGGAAGCAGGAATTAGAGAGTATAATTCCTCAGAGCACTCGCCGTGATACAGTCGATAGAAAGCGCTCAGTGCTGCTATCTCGCGACGCAATTGTAAAGGTTCAAGGGTGTTTGTGACCTTTACGTCGCCAATAATGCGTACTGCACGTCGCTGCAACCGGTCCAATGCCTCCAGTAGGTACTTAGCGGAGCCATCCCAAAGGTGCGAGCAATATTCAACGCAAGACCGTACCTGTGTTTTATATAACAGGCACAGTTGTTGTGGCGTGAAAAAACGCCGCACCTTGTTCAGAACTCCGAGTTTCCGTGAAGCTGTTTTTATAATAGCCTCGATGTAATCCCTTGGACTAAGGTCGCAGCGAACGTCCATCCCCAGCATGGCGATTTTGCTTTGTATCATCAGCGGTATGCCACAGAGGGAGGGATGAGGGTAAAATGGTGACTTTTTCGCTGTGAGAGCGCATACCTGTGTTTTCTTGGCATTAAACTCAACGAGATTATCAGAACCCCATTTAGCGATGAGCTCTAACGTCCTATCGAGTTCAATGACAAGATTCTCCCGCCTCTCCTCAGTTTCCGCCCAGCCACTGCACGTCCGTGGTATCCACAATGCACTGTACTATCATCTGCATAGCAATGTATGTTCCCAAGAGAGAGCATATCATTGATATGCAGAAGAAAGAGTGTGGGAGATAGCACAGACCCCTGGGGGACCCCAGCATTCACTACATAGAATTGTGAAGCGCAACCATATACTAAAACATGAAGGCTACGCTTGTGTAGGAAGCTGGCAATCCAGGTGCATAGCTGAGCAGGCAGACCATATGCCGGTAGCTTGGAGAAGACTTCTGTGCCAGACCCTGTCGAAAGCCCTGGAGATATCGAGGCTGACAGCCAACGATTCTCCATGCTTGTCGATAGCTTCACCCCAGAGGTGTGTTACGTACGCTAGAAGATCACCTGTGGACCTTTTTGGTCGAAACCCGTACTGACGATCATTAAATAGACAGTGATCTTCTAGGTAATGGATCAGTTGGTTGTTTAGAATCCGTTCCATCACCTTACAAAGTACTGAGGTGATAGCTATTGGTCGATAATTTGCCGGGTCAGACCGATCCCCTTTTTTGGGAACCGCTTGCACATTAGCTCTTCTCCAAGCCTTCGGCACACATCCCGAAGAGAGAGAAAGTTGGAACAGGCGCATTAACACAGGAGACAGCTCCGCCGCGCACTTCTTCAGCACAATGGCTGATATTCCATCAGGACCGCTAGCTTTCCGTATATCAAGTGATTGCAGCTCCGCACGCACATCACGTTGCCTGATTTTGGTGTCAGGCATCGCGTAGCCACATGAAGGTATTGTTGGTGGCTGCGCACTACAATCATCAATCACAGAGTTGTCGGCAAAGAGTTTAGCCAGGAGGTCGGCTTTCTCCTGCGGACTGTGAGCTAGCGATCCGTCCGGATTTCTGAGCGGTGGCAGCGAAGGTTGGCAGAAATTGTTTTGCACAGACTTGGTCAGACGCCAGAAGCTACGGGAGCCCCTAGGATGCGAAATAAGGTCATGACCAATCTGTACAATGCGCTGTGCATCCGCTCTCGTGTATGCCTTCGTACAGGACTTGGAATTTTTATTGTAGTTTGCTTTCAGTGAGTCAATGTTAGATGCCCCGCTAATGCAGCCGTTGATCCACGCGCGATATGCCGCCTGCTTAGATGATACAGCGTCGGCACATTCACGAGTGAACCAACGGTTACGCGTACCCCTATTGATGAGATCTGAGCTAGGAATGTAGTATTCCATTCCTAACATGATCTCATCAGCAACAGCAGCGGCACTAGCTGTCGGGTCATTCCCACTGAAGCGACGTTCCTTCCAAGGGACTGACGCATAGTAATCGCGCATACCGTCCCAATCTGCCGACTTATAGTGCCAAACGCGACGTTTGCATACCGCTGATGGCGGCAGCTTGGCCTGTGGCACTTTGGTAGATATAAGGCCGTGATCCGAAGAACCAAGTGGAGCTTGAACCATAACCTGATATTCCACCGGGTGAGAAGTCAGCAGAAGATCAGAAGGATCCTGGTAGGCTGATCAACCAGTTGGGTCAAGTCGTGTGTGAGAGCAAAAGCATGAGCAGTTCTTCCAGCATGGTCAGTTTTTACTGGTGGTAGGGCTTTGTGCAAGCTCGTCTGGGTAGGTACCACCCACTCATCAGATATTCTACCGCAAAACAGCAATACTTGATATTGTTGTGTTCCGGTTTGAAGGGTGAGTGAGCCAGTGTAATTACAGGCACAAGGGACATAAAATCTTAGTTCCCAAGGTTGGTGGCGCATTGGCTATAAGCGATGGTTGACATTTCTTAGAATGCCAATGTCTAAGGGCGTTTGGTGACCACTTACCATCAGGTTGCCCATATGCTCGTCCACCTTCCTATTCTATAAAAAAAAAAAAAAAAAATTTCAACCAAGATTCATGGTGAGCATTAAAATCCCCCAAAAACACCAATTCCGCGTTAGGAAACTGCTCTTGCGCAGCATCTGCCACCCGACTAAGATGGTCAAATAATCGGCTTGTCTCCAAGTCACCATTGTGGGGTCTATAGAGGCACACGTAGACTCGACTCTGACGAGCCAGGTCCACACGTACCACCAACATGGAGAAGGAGGGGTCCTCCAAGCAACGCAATCGGTGACAACAAACATTCGCCCTGACGAACAAGCATACTCCGGCTTTCGCTTTAAAAGATTCTTCAAGCATGTAGCCGGGATAGTTAAGGTAGCTGGTGTCGGCAGGGTGGAGTATTTGCGTCTCCGTGAGAAACAACATTGCTGGCCGTGCTGTCTCGAGATGGTGGTGGACAGCGTGGAGTCCTCGGATGTTAGAGAACTCGACCTCAAACAGCGTGGGTATGGTGGGGGTGTGCACCGCTGAACGACCGTTATTTCTTACTTGCGCTACCACTTCACGAGTTTTTCACCATGCGTACGGTGGTAACAAGCCAGGCGGATGTTAGCATCCTACCACCAGATGAGCAGATGGTCGCTCAGATATCCCTTAGTCGCCTCTTACGACACCCATGGGAAAGAGAGGGGCAGTGAAATGTATTCTTTCTCCGTCACTGCACGGATAAAACGTTTGCACGGTTTGCGTTTAAAATTAGTAATTATATTATAATTAGTATTTACATTTTCTCCAATTCATTATTAATTCTTATTCCGATAAATATGTTAATTCTACACTATACTATTCGAATGCATACTTTAGAAGATGACGCCGATTTCAAATTAAGTGAAACCAAAAAAATCACCGCGAAAGGGGCGGTTGGATAACTGTAACAATAAAATTAAAGACACCGTAAACAAATTTTGATGTGTGTTTCATAATAAAATTACGACTCAAGCCAATTGCTGTCCTTTAATTACAGATGTTTTAAAGAAATATCAATTTCACATCGAACTTTACTCAGCATCAACCACAAATAGGTTTTACAACACCTAGATATTAACTTTGACTAAACAGGCCCAACCTGTTTAACTTTAATTAACTTTTTAATATAGTAAAACAAAGTTAATGAAACTGTAATATTAAACGCGAAATATTCAATACCGCATTTTATAAACGATACATTCTATAGCTAATTAGTATAATGATTGAATTAAATTATAAATTTGAAATACCAATTATAATTATCTATCCAAAATGTATATTTTATGATCATAATGCGAAAGGCAGAAATTAAATGCGTTTCGATAAACGCATAATATTTCATTGTACCATTACGCGTAAGTACACGTCTTTTGAATTGGCATTTTTAAATTCTCTATAATGACGCTCCGTTTAATCTCGGAATGAAAAAATATAATTGAGTAGGTTTTCAATCATCCCAGCTCATATCGGAACTTGAATGAATATAATACTAATATCACAATGGATTGTGATACTAGTTGCAGGAACCAGTCTGGTCTGGCATCTGTTCGCAAGTTTCAGCTTCAAGGATTAATCCAGAGTATATTAGCCAGATAGAATTGACAGTTTTGCGTATGCAGTTACTACTTACGGTAATATAAGACAACTTATATTTCAAAGTCACTGACACACACTTCGAATCAATGAAGAAATCATCTGGAGTCTACGAAGTCAAAAAGTTTTTAATCCTAAAAAGTAAACTGTGATACTACCTGGTAATAAACATGCAGACACATAAAAATTACATTATAAGAAAAGTAAAAAATAGCCGTAATACACTCGTACTTCAGACGTATATAGGAAATGTAATAAACACCCTGAATGATAGTGCTCTAATAACTTTTCCGCGTAAATTGCTGTTCAATTTTGGCACCTTGTTACATTAGTGCCCGGGGCAGCTACTCCGGTTTGATCTCCCTCTACATCTGGGCCTGTGTCTCTACTCTGTGTAACCTAACACTACCAATACCATATAACAATTCGAATAACACAACTAAAACGTTCGACTTATGAATAGTATCCGAAATAGTTATAATAAAACCAGTACATAACAAATACCAAATTCAAATTTGCAAAATTCCGGAGCTCCTCAACCCGACAATATTTTACCCACGACCGCAAGAGGTCGTAGTCGCCCGCCGACCGCGTTAAAGATGGCGTCTGCCATCTGACGTGACAAGAGAGCATATTGAATTTCTGTATCGCTCCTGTCACTTATTAAATTACAGGAGCTCTAAAATGTGCCCAACATTAATTTGTCTGACATTTACGTAAACAATGTAGACATGGATTAAGCATGCTCTGTTATTTAGATAAATCGAAAGCCAGGAAACATTAATGAGTAAAATAAAATGTAAACGCTGTTCCTTATATACGATTTTTTTTTTGCAATTTAACCATTAAGGTATAGGCAAATAAGACACGTGTCTGATGTTATGTACCTTGAATCTATTATTATGTTATAATACTGACTCACACAAACTTCGAACCAGAACAAAGTGTTAACAATTGTGAAAAACATTTTTTATTTGGCGTTTACGGTAGATGGTAGAATAACAGATGAATTTATGTTACTTACTTTAAGCAGTGTTCAATCAATCAATCAACAGCCAATCGTTGTCCACTGCTGAACATAGGCCTCTCCCAAGGTGCGCCAAAGCTCCCTGTCCTCCGCCTTCCGCATCCAGTTGGTGCCCGCCACCTTCTTAAGGTCGTCGGTCCACCTGGCTGGAGGGCGCCCTACGCTGCGCTTGCCGATTCGCGGTCTCCACTCTAGGACTCGTCTGCTCCAACGGCCATCGGTCCTACGACATACGTGACCAGCCCACTGCCACTTCAGCCTGCTAATTTTGCAAGCTATGTCGGTGACTCCGGTTCTTTTCCGGATAATCTCATTTCTGATCTTATCCTTCAAAGATACTCCGAGCATAGCTCGCTCCATAGCACGCTGAGCGACTTTGAATTTGTGGACTAGTCCCGCAGTTAGTGTCCACGTTTCGGCACCGTATTGATGGCAGGTAAGACGCATTGGTTGAAGACTTTCGTCTTCAAACATTGCGGTATAGACGCCTTGAGGACTTGACGAAGGTTGCCAAATGCTGCCCATCCCAAGCGAATTCTTCGATCGGCTTCCTTCTCGAAGTTGTTCCTACCGACTTGTATTATCTGTCCTAGGTAGGTATATTCACTAACAACTTCGAGAGGTTTCCCCTCCACGTATATCGGTCCCGGCACGACATGCCTATTGAACATGACCTTGGTCTTGTCCAAGTTCATACCGAGACCGACACACCGGGAAGACTCGCCTAGGCTACGCAGCATTTCGGTGAGTTGTTCCAGCGACTCTGCTATGATGACGATATCGTCGGCAAATCGAAGGTGTGAGATGTACTCGCCGTTTACATTGACTCCATACCTAGTCCAATCCAGCGTTTTGAAAACGTCTTCCAACGCGTTGGTGAACAGTTTCGGGGATATTACATCCCCCTGTCTCATCCCTCTGCGCAGTTGGATCGCCTTCGTCTTACAGTCCTGGATGTGGACAGTCATTGTAGCGGCGTTGTACAGACATCTCAGTACCTCGATATATCTCCAATCGATATGACATCTCTGCAATGAGTCGAGCACTGCCCAGGTTTCGATGGAGTCGAAGGCTTTCTCGTAGTCCACAAATGCCATACACAGCGGCTGATTGTACTCTTCGGTCTTCTGCACAATCTGCCGAACAGTATGGATGTGGTCCACGGTGCTGTAGCCTGATCGAAAGCCGGCTTGCTCTGGGGGCTGGAACTCGTCAAGTCGTCTGGCGAGACGGTTCGTGACGACTCTTGAGAACAGCTTATACACGTGACTCAGGAGGGAGATTGGTCTGTAGTTTTTCAAGAGGGTTTTATCACCTTTCTTGAAAAACAGTACCACCTCACTCCCACTCCACGTTTCCGGGGTCTTGCCATGTTGGATGACGGAATTAAAGAGGCTTGCTAGCTCTTTCAGGACCGGAGTCCCGCCTGCCTTAAGCAACTCTGTTGTGATTCCGTCATCTCCCGGAGCTTTGTTGTTTTTAAGCTGTTCTAGAGCCGCCCTAATCTCTCCTTGGTCAACGACCGGGAGCTCCTCGGAGTAATGGCGCATAAGAGGGGCGCGCTGGTCATCAATACTGATTCCCACGGGTTTATCCGATCTTGAAGAGAACAACTGCCCATAAAACCTCTCTACTTCTCCGATAATCTCAGGCCTAGAGGTAACGACCCCACCATTTTCAGTTTTAAGTTTTGTCAGACGCGGCCTCCCAAACTTGCGAGCGAACACTTTCGATCCCCGATTTTGCTCAATCGCAGCCTTGATGGCACGGGTATTGGAGCGTCGGAGATCGCGTCGCGTCAGCGTTTTTATTGTTCGGTTTAAGGCCTTATCTGACAAAAACGATGGTAGTTCTCGTCGTTTTCTCATGAGCTCGAGTGTCTCAGCAGAGAGTTTTGGTGCGTTGTCTCTTCTCTGTGGCGGAAAACACTTGCGGGATGTGTTTTGCAGTATTTTGACCAGCGTGTCGGTTCTCTCATCAATGCTGCTTATGGTTTCCAACGCGGTGAATTGATTTTGAAGTTCCATTTGGAACTTTTCGGAGCCTTGAGCAGCTTGGAGCATGGTAGGTCGGAGAGTAGACCTCATCATTCTCGATCTTTCGGCTTTTAAGTTGATATTTAGAGTGCCTCGAACCAAGCGGTGATCACTTCCGGTATTAAACCTGTTGATCACTGAAACATCTCTAAATATGTGCCTTTTATTCGAAATGATAAAGTCTATCTCGTTCCTTGTCACGTTATCAGGGCTTCGCCAGGTCCACCTCCTCTGAGGCTTTTTTTGAAAGAAAGTACTCATCAAAAAAAGCCCCTGCGCTTCGAGAAAGTTTACCAGCATTTGCCCCCTGTGATTTCTGCAGCCCAAGCCGTAAGGTCCGACTTTCGATTCACCGCTATCTTGTACTCCCACTTTAGCATTAAAGTCTCCCATAACAACATTGTAGTGGGCCCTCGAGGTGTCGTTGAGGGCCTTTGCGATGTCCTCGTACATCACTTCGACCACATCATCAGAGTATGTCGAAGTTGGCGCATATACCTGTACGACTTTCAGGGAGTACCTGTCGGAAAGTTTTAGGACAAGGTACGCTACCCGGTTCGACACACTACTGATTTCCACAATGCTTCTAATGAGATCCTTTTTGACTAGAAAACCGACACCACCCTGGGAGAGGTTATCACCTTCGCGGAAGTAGAGTAAGCAGTGTTGCCTTTACTTAATGTGCTCACGAACTTCTTCAGAGAAATCGTTGTGGAAGTTCCAATCTGCCCGAACGAAGCGTTTTAATCAACGTTTCTGATATGTGAACAATTTACCAGCTTCTGTGTTTCTTGTCACATTTAACCTGTATCCTAGACCTCATCATTGTCTTTTAGATATGACCGTCGCCTTTTTGGCTTTTAGAATGGATTTTTCTCAGTCTTAGCTGTTCTTTAATATTTAAAACAAAGAAGAATACCGTGAAATATTAATATTGAAAAATGTAAATTCACTCCATGGCATTTTTTTAATATAACGGTTTTACCTACAAATATTGTTTATTTATTAGGGGATGATTAGTCGAAAAATATTTATTATTTTTTCGAATATCAAATCAATGATGAAAGAAAGAGAAATATAAATGTTTAACTATAAACTCGCTATGCAATTTTTATAAGTAAAGCTGTATATGTATATCGTCTATTTCTATAATGAACGTATTACCGTAAAGTTAATATTACGTATTTTCGTATATTATTTGGAACTCATGGAATTATATATTTTAGTATAATATATTCATCTTTTCTTTCTTATTGTGTACCAAACCGCTACAACTGCCAATGTCAATTTCTATGATCAAAGATTGTCTGTATGAAATCGTTTTCTTTGCGATAAAACCGCCTTTGTACATATTCCTTAACATTATTTTTTGTTTATAATTGTTTTTAATGTTTTGAAAATAAACATCACTTAATTTCATTGATTTGATACTGCACAGTTGGTAGTGGAGCTTTTTACAAGCTCATCTGAGTAATGACTTATAACAAATTCTGCACCCAAACGGCAACACTTAATATTATTGTGTTCCAGTTTGAAGAGTAAGTGAGCCAGTGTAACTACGGGCTCAAGGGACATAGCATCTTAGGTCCCAATGTTAGTGGTCCATTGATATAAAGAACGTGATATTTCTTTTATCGTGATTTTATCTATTTATCATCAGATAGCCCATTTGCCAGTATTAGTATGCCTAGTACATATTTTTACTGTAAAAAAAATTAACAAGTCGTTTCTTTTCAGTCCGATTGCCTGATATTTTGGCTGATTTCAACAGTGACAGCCGGCTTGCTGGCAGTATGCATCGTTGGCACGCAATATTTTGTGACTGAGGGTAACAATTTTGGTAAGCCCGATGCCGTTAGAAAAAATGAAGGTTTGTTTTTATTTATTTGTTTTTTTTTTTTTTTAATTTTTAATGGCATCGGATTAATTTTATTAACTATTTAATGAATAGAATTTAATACAGCGGTATATACTAATA
Source organism: Nymphalis io (assembly GCF_905147045.1). Lineage (NCBI taxonomy): Eukaryota > Metazoa > Arthropoda > Insecta > Lepidoptera > Nymphalidae > Nymphalis > Nymphalis io. Next base: position 6,381,719 of record NC_065910.1, on the reverse strand, counting down.
CATTTGTGTTCGTTTATAAAATAATTAAAAATATAAATGTTTTTTATTTTCATATATTAGGTTTCAGTGGTCACCACCGCCATACTCATTGGCGCTGTAAAAAATATTAACCGTTCCTCATATCGTCAAGATGTTATGACCCTTGTGCTCACTCACCCTTCAAACCGGAACATGATAATTCTAAGTATTGCTGTACCGCCGTAAGCAAGTGTGTTACCAGTCATAAATATTTCTTTTCCTTTTTAGGTTTATCTCATCGTATCACAGAAACGGCGATGGATTTCTTCATGGCAATAGTTCTATGTGGCTATTCAGTGACAGTATATTTCCTATGGAAAGATCATTACGTAATGTGGAACCGTTGGCGGAGGGCAAACGTCAACGTGCAACTATTATTAACCCCCGATTCGAACCCTGTGCCGTTTCTTCCAAGGTCTAGATATAATGTTGTTTGAATATATATATTTTTTTTTACTGAAGAACTTTTTTTTAAATAAAAACGTTAGAATATAAACGTAAAGACATATTGTTACAGTTATTTTTAATATGTACTTTTTTTTGGAACGATATCTTGGTGAAGAAGATTAAACTTTATCAACCTTATTAAAACTATAATTATACATATTGTAATGTGCTATATTTTTAACCTATTATAAGTATTAATAATAAAAATAAGGGTACGGCTTGGTCAATCCTGAATAACTACAAGTACCTACAAGGAAATATTTCTCAAGATTTTACAAATATATATATTCTATAATACATATATATAAACATAGTTATATGTTTAGTATAGAAAGAGCAAACTACCTAAGGCTTAACATAATTGTACCTTTTGTCTATGTCTTTTGATTAGTCTATGCCAAAAGAGGACTTTTTTTATAAAATAGGAAGGCGGATGAGCATATGGGCCACCTGATGGTAAGTGGTCACCAACGCCCTTAAAAAATGGCATTGTAATAAATGTTAACCATCGCTTACATAGCCAATGCGCCACCAACCTTGGGAACTAAGATTTTATGTCCCTTGTGCCTGTAATTACACTAGCTCACTCAACCTTCAAACCGTAACACAACAATATCAAGTACTGCTGTTTTGCGACAGAATATCTGATGAGTGGGTGGTACCTACCCAGACGAGCTTGCACAAAGCCCTAACACCAGTAAGACTTGTTGCTTAATCTAATTTTTCTTTCATCTATATTTTTTTTTCGTACTAGTTCCTATTTAAATACGGCATCTCTCGCACGAAAAAGCAATGTAGTTCAATGTTATCTACGTTATTCATGTAAAACAATACGGATGTGTGCTTTGGCGGTTTTTTTAAAGACGTAAGAAGATCATATGAAAATATGAGTCAAAATTTACAATAAGACACAAATTAAAGTGGTATATAACCGCACAAATATATTCTAATAAAATGAATTATTTATTTAAAATTAGTAACTTCTATAAATTAATTTAACGACATCAAAACAAACCCAAATAAATTTTGTTACTAATGTAATTTATTCATTAATCATTGTTTTTTCTGTCCATACTAACAAATACGTTCCTCCAATTTTTTTTTTATTTGTATGCATTGTTATTTGTTTTTTTTCCAATTATTTTAAAAATTAAATTTATATTAAATCCATAATATAACCGTCTTTCCTTTTTTTAATGAAACGTAAATATAATTTATTACATCTGGCAGCACTGCTTAACGGTGGTCGGCGGCATTTATTTGTTGTGACATTGATATAGTTTTATGTATTGCGACTATTTCTGAAAACTATTTAATAAAAATAACTTTACAATAAATACTGGTATCTTAATAATTAATTATAAACAATGAGTTTTTCATTTGGTCAAGCAGTAACAACTTCGGGTAGTACTTTTGGGACTACTACATCTTCAGGTATTTACTCGCTTAATATTTTCATTATATATAATTAAAAATAATTTCGATATTACTGTTTCAAGTTTTTTATACCTTTTAGAATATATTATCTTTCGCATAAAACCCGCATTTGCTTTGTTTTATGGTTTTTTTTTCATTTTAATTTTTAGCATCATAACCTTAAATTTATTTTCTATTTCGAAATACGATATAACGAATTTTGTGTCATAAATTTATATTACAAAAAACCTAAATTTTGAGGAATACTTATGAGACTAATATTTATATTATATACTTATAATTTTTATGAGAATGTATCAATAAAAGTAATGCATTTCATATAAAGCAATTTAAATTTGTTATCCTGAAATTTTGATAGTGACGCTGTGTAGCTATACACATATACTGACACATCGAATTACTAAACACAAACGAAATAATAGAAAAATAACTAAAGGCACCAACAATTACCTAATCTAGATTTACTTTATATATCAATAAATAATGGACTTTACTGTTGTAGCGTTGATTGCAAATATGTTATATATTTTATAATATATTAATATGAATATTTTCAGGGTCACTTTTTGGTGGTGGCGACAACAAAGCATTCCAAGGAGGCACTGGTACAGTTAAAAATAGAATACCTACCTAAACATAACTTTTAAAAGCACTTTTGAATCGTCATTTTACAAGATTATGTTTAAAGTCTTAGTAGTCTACCGAGGAGACCAACAAAAAACTGTATTATATTACAACACTATTCCACTTAAAAAGCCGGGATGGCCCAGTGGTAAGAACGCGGGAATCCTAACCGATGATCGTGGGTTCAAACCCGGGCAAGCACCACTGAATTTTCATGTGCTTAATTTGCGATTATAATTCATCTTGTGCTTTACGGTGAAGGAAAACATCGTGAGGAAACCTGCATGTGTCTAATTTCACTGAAATTCTGCCACATGTGTATTCCACCAGCCCGCATTGGAACAGCGTGGTGGAATAAGCTCCAAACCTTCTTCTCAAATAGAGGAGAGGAGGCCTTTAGCCCAGCAGTGGGACATTCACAGGCTGTTACGGATTCCACTTAAACAAACTATCATATAAATCATACTATCTTCTATAATTTTACTTCCATTTCTGATAATATCAATCAACAGCCAATCATAGTCCACTGCTGAACATAGGCCTCTCCCAGGGTGCGCCAAAACTCCCGGTCCTCCGATAATAATTGACTGACTGTAATTGAAGACCCCATTTTATTTTTAAAAATATATGATGAAATTAATTACTTTTGCTTAATAAATAATACCTTATATATATAATGTATTTTGTTTCAATTATTACAGATAATAAAACAAATGTCTTTGGTAGTCCTACAAGTACACCACCATTTGGTGGTTTTGCCCTTGGAGCTAAAACTACAGCTTCATCAAGTCTATGTAAGTTATAAAAAAAATCTAATCTTATCTTTTATTAATACTTTACTAATGTACTAGACGTCTTAATATTTAAAAAATTATAATTACTATTGTTCACCCATAGGTAATCAATTGGCCCTAAACATTATTGAAAATTTGAGCAAAACATGTATGAAAATGCTTTTTTTTCACTCTTATTTCCAAAATTTTTTATTGATAAAACTAATGCAAGTCAGAGATACCACCGAGATGGCCTAGTAGTAAGAACATGTGAATCTTAACCAATGATTGTGGGTTCTAAAGCCAGGCAAGCACCACTGAATTTTCATGTACTTATTTTGTGTTTATAATTCATTTCATGCTTGACAGTAAAAGAAAACATCGTGAGGTAACCTGCATCTGTCTAATTTTACTAAAATTCTGCCACATGTGTGTCATAAGCTCCAAGCCTTCTCCTCAAAAAAGTAGAGGAGGCCTTAGCCCAGCAGTGGTATATTCACAGGCTGTTACAATATAGGTTCATCAATAGTTTTCATCAGTTAATGATTCATTTGTAATCAATTTCAGTTTCAACACCAGCTACAAATGCGAGTTCTGCTTTCGGTGCCAACAAACCTCTATCATTCGGAGGTTTTACATCACCGCCAGTGCAAACAGTGGGCAGTCCCGGCTTTGGACAACAAAAACCAGTAAAACACTTAATTTTTTGTCTCGTAAAATTCATTATAGTAATATGTATTATTATGTTATGACGATGACAGTCTTGACCACTTGACCAATTTCAGTCAGGCCATGTGTGTTTAATCTCAGATCCACTCTCATGATCCAAGTAAAGTTCAAAGTGTAATATTTTATATTTTTTATATGGGTGTAGGTTGTGGTTGTAATTATAAAATTGTTACATTAAATTTAAATTATAAAATGGCAAAAAAAAAAAATCGGTAGAGATGGAAAAATAGAAATTAAACAAACCTCTAAAGAATAGTGCTCCGGAAGTCAGAAAAAGTACCCATATTATTACAATAGATATACCAAAGGGATAGTAAATCTTCTTCTGAATTATTAATTCCAAAATGCAAAATGCTAGGGCGCCAGGATTATTATATCCATTTAAAGTTAATATAATTAAGTTTCATCTAATAATTTCTTTTTTAAATTCTTAACAAGTGCCAAATTGAACTTTTACAAAATATGTTTAACAAAATAATAAGTTATTATTTAAATGAATGCAAAATTAATGTTATAAAAATAAATATTACCAAAGTTTAATTTTATAAGCTAAATACAAAATTTCAATATGTAAATATTTTTGGAATTTTTTAAATAAAATAATAAGTTTCAGTTTATATAAATCACACTCGGTTCCACTACAGCGGCGAAAACAATATGTAGAAATTACATACCATAGTCCAGTTCTTTAAGTTACTTAATTAAAGTTTAAACCTCCTTGAAGTCTTTCCAAAGAATATCATGGAGACATCTTGAAGTAAATCTTCCAAGGGTAGGTTTCTTAAGAATCCAATTCGAATTTTATTCCCACGAGGTGTACCAGGATAATATCAAATCCACGATTATTTAAACAATCCAATATATATTATAATTAATTTAACCAAAATGTAGAATAATGTTCATGAAAACAGTACTTTTAAACAATATTATGAGTTTACAAAAAATAAAAGTTACAAAAACTTCAAAAACTAATTTAGGTCACCATTACGACCCAATGACCGGAAGGAAAGTGAAGTCTTAGATAAATGTCAAAGAGCATCTCAAAGATAATAAATTAAAATAATTATATTTGTCGTATTTATTTTAAAATAATGCATACATGTAACATACACCAAAATTACGTTACAAAGGACATAGCTTATTTAAATGAATTTTATGTGCTTTCTGTGGCATAGGAGTGTAAACATTTTTCATTTCTAATAACTTCTTGTGCATCCTACTGAGGGTTTGGAGTCCAGAGCTCAGGCTCTGCGACCTTATAAATTAGCGCTACACCAATTAGGCAGCCAATTAAATCATTATTTTTTTTTTATAAACATATATTAGTCGTTAATAATATTTCAGGCAAATGCAACAGACAAACCGCAGTCAGCATTTGGAACAGCTACTCAACAGGCTCCAGCGTTCGGTACACCAGCAACTCAAGGTAATAATCCACTGATAATATTAATACCTGTTTGAATATTTGATTAACCCAAACTGAATTAATGTGGATAAAAAGTAAATGTTATTTATTTATTTATTTATTATTTATTAAGTCTTTATTGCACACAATTTACAGACATTATATAAAGGAACAAGTAGTACATAAAATATGCAAAGGCAGCCTTATCAATTAGAGTGATCTCTTCCAGACAACCCTCATAAAAAGAATCATATTTTTATTTTTTAGGTAGGAACATACTTTGTAATATTATAATTTTTTTATATGAGTTGTAGGGTTGTAAAATTGTTAAGTTAAATTTGAAGTTCTAAAGAGGCAAATAAAACTAAAAATCGGTAGAGATGGAAAAATAGAAATTAAACAAACCTCTAAAGAATAGTGCTACGGAAGTCAGAAAAAGTACCCATATTATTACAATATCAATTTACCAAATGGTTAGTAAATCTAAATAAAAATATTACATATTTTTATTAAGTTTCCAACATACATTCATACATACATATATACATACATAAAAACAAATACATACTTTTATAAGAAATAAATAACCATGTTATATTAACTTAAATCTATAGTAATCTCTTAATAAGTATTTTAACTATTTGCACAAGTTGTATGTTGGATGTTTTTATTAAGCGTTGTCCTCGATACTCTTTTATTTATTACCCAAAATAATATTATCTCATCGAATTTTTTTTTTATTAAATTAGGCATAGGCAAAATTTCTCTATTGTATTATATTCATCTAGTATATTAACCTGTTATTACCTGTTGAGATAGCTCAATGCCAAAAAGAGATAGCAGATTCATACCTGGGCACTAATAAGCTTAGAGTTCATTTTGTGCTTTGCTGTTAAAAAACATTGTGAGGAATGTGATAAAGATATGAAATTCTGCCTCATGTCTCCCTGTAGTAAAGTGATGGTATAAACTCCAAATGTTTTTTAAGAGGGAATAGATGGCTTTGTCCATATTTATTCATAAATTCTGTAGAAGTTAGAAATATAGTTTCACTGTTTTGTATATGTTTTATGAAATGATTTTAATTCAATTTCAGCATCAATGTTTGGTTCTCCGACGGGCACTGGTTTCGCCTTCGGTAAAACGGGAAGTAGTTTTAATTTTAACACACCTGCTTCTGGTTTTTCTGCACCTCAGACAGCTGCGGTAAGTTAATCACTTAATATAAAAAATATTTAAAACTGTATATAATTGTAAATTACTTGAGGAAGATTTAAACCAGTTAACCAAGTACCATAAAGATTTTTTTATTGAAATTATTGTAATATATAATGTAATAGTAACTTTCATGAGAAAAACAAAACAAATACCATTTAACTAGATTTGACCGAGTTGTGGGGTTTAGAAATTTAACTGGATAGTTAGTAGGGAGGGGAGGGTAGGGTAGGAAACTGAAGTCATATTTAGATCACATCTGAACCTTATAACTAAAAAAGCATACAAGATGATATGCTTCCTATCAATTTACGGAGCAATGTCAACCTGAATAATATGTATAACAGAGAGTATCCATAAAGACACGAATGACACATCACACTAACATCCATGATAATAGAGCCTAATCGTACTCACGCGAAGGGCAAAAAAAAACCAATCTTAAAATAAAAGAATCAACCTTAACATAAAAAAAATTGAAATTAATTTTAGTTTAATATACTTTAAAAAAAAAAATCTATTATATAAATTATATTTTGTAATTATACAATTGTCTCATTAATATGTTTCTAGGTCACAACAACAACTGCCCAACAAACGGCACAGCCTTTCAACCAAAATGCAACAACAGCGGGACAGCAATCATCACTAGGCTTTGGACAATCTGCATTCGGTTCAAAACCATTCAGCTTCAATGCTAATACTGCTTCTACTACTGCGGGAGGTATATTTATAATTCAAATATTTTAACTTCCTCCATTTTGACTTTTTTCCTATTACTTTTTGGTGGCATCACAAATTTACACAAAAAGAAATGTTATCAAATTTTACTACATAAATGTTTTCAGGATCGAGTTTTGGGACAGCACCGTCGTTTTCATTCGCACAAACTGGTCAAACTACTGGTCAAGCAACACAACAACAGCAGCAACAACCACCAAGCTTCGGATCAACATTCACCACTCAACAACCAACATTTGGTAGCACAACAACGACTCAATCGAGTTCGTATTTTGGCAACACCCAACCTACACCATCTTTTGGAGGTCAAACAACTGCAGCTCAGGGTTTCGGAGCACCACAGACAACACAACAATCTTTGAATTTCGGAAATGTTCAAACGAGTCAACCACCAGCTTTTGGAGCAAATCAAGCAACTCAACCAGCCTTTGGAGCGACTGCTACTACTCAATCAGCTTTTGGAACGACACCAACTTCTCAAACAGCTTTTGGAACAGTCTCAACTCCTCAACCTGCTTTTGGAACAACACCAACCACCCAAACGGCCTTTGGCGCAACTGCAACGAGTCAACCGGCCTTTGGAACGACTCAAACGAGTCAACCGACTTTCGGAACGACCCCAACGAGTCAACCGGCCTTCGGGACTACTCAAACGAGTCAACCGGCCTTCGGAACAACCCCAACGAGTAAAACAGCCTTTGGGATAACATCAACGCCACAATCAGGCTTCGGCACAACTCCCACCACCCAATCTGCTTTTGGAACATCACCAGCAACACAGTCTGCTTTTGGAACAACGCCAACAACTCAATCAGCCTTCGGTTCAACTCCGGCAACTCAAGCGAGCTTTGGGGCACCTCAAACTAGCCAAGCACTAAGCTTTGCGAAAACTCCAACGAGTCAGCCGCCAAACTTCGCGATACCAACACTTCCAAACACTTCAGCTGCAAAAACGATTCAACCAACATTTGGTCAAACAAGCCAACCATCAACATTTGGTACGACGGCTCAAACAACACAAACGGCTACACTGAGCTTTGGAACAACCAGCCAAACTACTCAACCAACAAGCTTGGCGACTAGCACTCAGTCCGGGTTTGGCTTTGGGGCTAAGACTGCGAGTACTACATCCAGCGGTCTCTCTTTCGGCACAACTTCAACTTTGTCATTTGGCAAACCGACTTCGACTGCTGCAACATCAGGGACAAGTAAGTTTTAGAAATAAATAAATTTGAGAATTTAACTTTATAATATAACAGCATTTCAAAACCTAAAATTTATCTACTACTAACTAATATTTAACAACAAAAAAAAGCTCTCTGTTAGTTTCTATCGTGTATCAGAGTCTTACGCGCTAATAACGCATTTACGATAACAAATCTTACACAGACGTCATCTGACGCTCGAAATATTCATCCCCACTTTAAAAACTAATAAAACCCAAAAAGTTTTAACTCATATTTGGTTTAGTTTATAGCGTCATGTGATTGTCACTAAGTATAGTGATTAGTGTCATTATATAAATTTGACAACTTTCATAATTTTACGTAAATCTATAAAGTGAAATGTAATAGTTTTATAGTGCATTTACACTTAAATAGTTGACGATTTCTGTGTTTGCAACTTTGCAATTCTTTAGAAAGACACTTATAATTTTTATATTAACTATTTTATGTGTAGCTTTAAAATAATAACTATCGTTACACTTATCCACTCGCGAATTACGTGGTGTAAAAATAGCTGCATACCGAATTAGTGAAAAGTAAATAACAAAAACAAAAAAAATCACCTGTTTTCGTTTTGGGAACAAATCTCTAACAATAGTGTTTAATATAACATATGTGTGAGTATTATAAGCCATATACACATTAACATATAACATTTCTAATTCATCAACTTTTTCTTATTTATTTCACTATATTTAGTAATTCATACTATTTTTATTAGACAATATTTTATTCTGTATGGTTACTTTTTTTTCTACAGTATTATGCAACATGAAGTTTGTAAGCGGTAATTTCAAGATATACCAGTTTATTAGAATATCTTTACCATGGAGTTTAACCATGTTGTTCCTTTTTGATCTGTCCTTTTACTAACTTCAGCATTATGGTTAGTTTATAAAACGAAATGGTATGTGTACTCTTTGTATGTCTAAAACAGACATCTATTAATCAAAGAACAAATCGGCTACTTGGTGGTCATTTATTATCTACGTATATAGACATTGGCACTGTAAGAACTATTATAATAATAATAATATCCTGGCATTATTCACACACGGCCATCTGATCCCAAACTAAGCAGAGCTCGTACTATGGAAACCGGACAACTGATATACTACATGTACTACTTTGCTTTTATAAATACATACTTAACCCTTAAACCGCCAATGTAGGTTCGAAGATGTGATTTGTGTATCTATATTTGCCCGCTCACCCATGAAACCAGACCACAATACAAGATATTCATATTTGACAGTATATATATCACCTTATCGCCGTCCACTGCTGGACGAAAGCATCCCCCATAGAACGCCAACCATCCCGATCTTGTGATAAATCAGCGAAAGATTTCCAGCTACTTAATTATCTTAAGGATTAGAAATAAATAAACTTGAGGTTTCTAAATTTTTTTTATTATCCTATATAAAGTATTACACAAAACATTAAACGCCAGTATCAACGAAAACTTATCAAACATTAAAGAAATATAAATACAATTATTTCTTCAAATCTCTTTCCCATGAAGAAGAAAATTTACAGGGGAATTTTCTTTCAAGACAATGATCCCTTCTTCATTCTCTTCAAAATCATCTTCTATTATATATGGTGAAATAAATTTGACTCTGTTTTTTATGTCAAGTATCAATTCTATATATCGATTTAGAAACTTTTTCAATAATTCGATAAGGTCCAATCTTCAATTCATCTAATTTTTTTCTGTTTAGCTTATTACCATTTTCCACGTAATTCATCTCCCCAACATTAGGTTCACAGTATTTTCTATTCTTATAAAATAATATTTTGTTGTATTTATGTGATTTTATTGTATTTTCTAAAGCTTTTGTCATAATTACAAAATTAACAAATTTGTAAATCTATCTATCCTTGTAAATATATTTTGACAAAACTCAGAACCATACAAGGCACAACCGTCACCTCAAAACCAGAGATTCTAGCTGAAGTCGAAAAGTACTATGGCGATTTATACTCATCACGAGTACCTCCACCTGATTCCCACAGTGCGGATGACCCACGAGCCAGGCTAAAACGCCACCTATCAGACGATCTCCCCGACATCGATTTGGGCGAGATTAGGATTGCTCTTGGGCAACTTGGAAACAACAAGGCTCCAGGAAATGACGGAATTACCTCAGAGCTTCTCAAAGCTTCCGTCCTCCACAATGGTATAACACCGAAGACATGGAGCAGAAGTGTGGTGGTGCTGTTTTTCAAGGGGGGCGATAAAGCTCTTCTGGAAAACTACCGCCCCATTTCACTTTTAAGTCATGTTTACAAATTGTTTTCAAAGGTAATCACGAATCGTCTTGCCCGAAAATTTGATGACTTCCAACCCGTGGAACAGGCTGGGTTTCGAAAAGACTTCAGTACCGTTAACCACATACACACACTAAGGCAAATAATACAGAAGACCGAGGAATATAATCAGCCTCTATGCCTAGCGTTTGTGGACTACGAAAAAGCCTTCGATACCATCGAGACCTGGGCTGTTCTGGAATCTATGCAGAGATGCCTAATTGACTGTCGCTATGTCCAGGTGGTGAAGTGTTTGTACGAAGCCGCAACCATGACCGTCCAAGTACAAGATCAGAGCACAAGACCAATCCAATTGCATCGCGGGGTAAGACAGGGAGATGTAATTTCACCGAAACTCTTTACCAATGCATTGGAGGACGTCTTCAAGACGCTCGATTGGAACGGACGCGGCATTAATATAAATGGCCAACACATTACACATCTGCGATTTGCCGACGACATTGTCATCATGGCGGAGACTCTGCAGGATTTGGAAGAGATGCTAAACAGCCTGAGCGATTCTTCAAGACAAGTAGGTCTCGGGATGAACATAGAAAAGACAAAAATTATGGCAAACCGACATATATCCCCGAGACCAGTGGTCGTAAATGGCTCTCCACTTGAAGTTGTGGAGGAATATATATACCTGGACCAAACTATACAACTTGGCCGGCACAACTTTGAGAAGGAGGCTAAAAGAAGAATACGTTTGGGCTGGGCGGCCTTCGGGAGGTTACGTCATATTTTTGAATCGTCGATCCCACAGTCGCTTAAGACCAGGGTCTTCAATCAGTGCGTCCTACCTGTGATGAATTACGGTGCCGAAACGTGGACGCTTACCGTAGGACTGGTCCACAAATTTAGGGTCGCTCAGCGAGCAATAAAACGCGCGATGCTTGGGGTTTCTCTGGCAGATAGAATCCGAAATGAGGACATTCGCCAGAGAACTAAAGTCACCGACAAGTGGGCTGGTCATGTCTCCAGTCGCATTGATGGCCGATGGAGCCGACAGGTGTTAGAGTGGAGACCACGCTTAGGCAAACGTAGTGTAGGACGCCCTGTGACAAGATGGACCGACGATTTAAAAAAGGTGGCAGGTTCGGGATGGATGCGGACTGCCCAAGATCGGGATGGTTGGCGTTCTATGGGGGAGGTTTTCGTCCAGCAGTGGACGGCAAAAGGCTGAAAATAAAAACTTTATCATAAATTTCCAAAACTGGTTAAGAGCACAGTATTCTTTTTATTTTTTCAAATGCCTCATGACATTTGTCAGACCAAATGAAATTTTGATTTTTCCTGAGTAAATTATGCATTGGATCTAGTATTATTGCACTTCTTGTAATGTATTCATGATAATAATTTATTTCCCTAGAAACTGTCTGGCTTGTTTCTATGTTTTTGGGATGGAAATTTTTCTTATTGAAATTAGATTATCTTTCAATGGTTTTATAAAATTATGTTGTATAATATGTCCCAGATATTTAACAGTATCTAAGGCAAATGTACATTTCGTGAATTTCAATTTAAAACCTTCTGTTTTAATTGCGTCTTAACAGCTGTTTTAGATGATGAATATGTCGATCAAAAGATTTCTATTTTATTAAATAGAAAGCCAACACTGTATACAATTTTGTTTCTTATTCTAGACTACAATCTTAAATAACTTAAATATAATAATTCCATACCTCAAATAATTGAGTCTATAAAGGCTAACTCAACATGCGTAGGAAAAAAAAGTACATTCTTTCTTATAATATTTAAAAAAGAACAAAATTGCGTACGCAAAAAAAAGAGGAACTATTTATAACAACAAAACAAAACATGCAAAAATTATAACAAAAAAAAAAGTAAACGTCATTATAAAAAAATGTCAATTAAATTAATTAATGTAAATAAACAAATTTATGAATTTACTATGTCATACATATTATAAATATTGTCTTGCATCTTAGAATTAAATAAATGAAGCATCGCTAAGTGGTTAGATACTTTTAATTTGTCTTTTAAAGCGTAAAGTAGATTGTTGAAAAATATATAAGCTAGCTTTTTTGAAAATATTATATGCAATAACCATTCTGTTAATAGGTGCAGCCCTGCCCAGGTTACTTTTCGCAAACCCTTGACTAAGGTTTGCATATTTTTAATGAAACTTCTAGCGTTATACCTTGGTACTCCCAATTTAACTTTGTTCAACAAATTTGGACAATTTACAATACTGTGCAAAAAACATAAATCCATTTTAGCTCTACGATTAGATAGTGAAAGAGCTTTAAATAAATTAAGCTGATCTTTGTAACGCTCATTCTGTTTGAAAACATTGTCTTTATAAGCCAGATGATGTAAAAAATGTTTTTGTATTCTTTCAATTCTATCTTTATGTAATTGATAGTGAGGACTCCATGCGACCAAACAATATTCAAGTCTGCTTCTTATTATTGTGTTAAACAGTGTTATTTTGGTTGACGACCTTTTAAATTCTAATTAAGATTTTGAAAATACTAGAATATCATCTATATAATTTACAGCAAAATCTGTAAGTTTATGCTTTCTAAGTATATTGCTTAATATCCTCTGAAATATTGCAAGTGCTGTTTTTAATCCAAATGGTTGACAAGTCCATTGGAAATGTCCTTCCTGTGTAACAAATCCAGTCTTTTTCCTGTCTTCTATTCTCAAGGGAATAGACCAAAACGCAAAATTAATAACTAGAGTTGTATAATACTCACAATTTCTTGTTTTTGTTACTATGTCGTCTATTAATGGAAATGGTTGGGCCTCCGGTATTACTACATATTTTATTCAGTTCGCTAAAATCTATACACAATCTGGATTTCTTGTTTTCCTCTTTTTTTAATGCCAAGGTGCAGCAAATGGACTGTAGGATTCTTCTATAAGTTTATTATCCAATAACTTTGTTATTTGTTCCTCTATTTCCTTTCTGTCTTCTACAGTGCATCCGTACACAATTACATGTTACAACAATATTTGTCTACAAGTAATTGAATTCTAGCTTCATATCCATTGACAGTACCAACATCATATTTATTTTTTGCAAATACTGTGTTATATTCATCAATTAATTTATTTATTTGAGCTTTTCTATTCTCATTTAAATGATCTATCTTTATTTCATAATCCTCTTCTTTTACATATTCATTGTAATTAATCTTGTTTCAAGTATGCCTGTTTCACTGTGTTGTGCAGTCACAGTTTGTTTTTGATCCACCTCCTCCAGGTATTGGCTTTCAAATTGTAAATTATCATCTTCATCTACATAGATTTTTTTAAGTTCTTCTGTCATTGCTATCCAAACCCTTCGTGTCTGATCTCTTTTCTTTAGACTGATTTTTAACTTTGTATAGGTAGCTATTTTAATTTGCTCTTTGTGATTAATTGAAACCTATCTGGAATAGCGTACACTATAATCTCATGCGTAGATATTTAGGTTATACAATAAATGTTCGTTTTTCCGTCGCTTGATACTAAAATTGCAAATTCAAACTTAAGTTTCTCCATGTTTAATGTCTTTATTTAGATCATATAAACAAAAATGTCGTTTTATAAGCTAAATTATTATTATTATTTTTAATATTATTTTTATATAATTTATCTTAAGGAATAGAAATAAATAAACTTGAGGTTGCTTTGTATCTAAAGAAACGACATTTAAAGTTAATTATTCCGTTTTACCTCACAATTCTTTATTACTTTTCTTACTCAATTTTTTTTTTAAAACATCAATTTTTTTTTTTTTAATGTGACTCTAATTTTTTTTATTATCATATATAAACTATTACACAAAACATAAACGTCAGTATCAAACATTAAAAAAATATAAATAAAATTATAAATTTTATTTATATTTTTTTAAACACACCGTTATATATATAACGGTAAATATATATAACGGTATATATATATAACGGTGTGTTTGTTTGTTTGCTGTTGTGCACTATAATCATCACTATAGAGTTTTATTACTACCGCTTTACAAGTTTCGATTTACATGTGTGTTTTTTTTTATTTTATTTCTTTAATAACATCAATTATTTTGATATTTTCAGCATCAACTACAACGCCATCTGGTATAACGGCGTTAGGGAAATCAACTGCAGCAACTATGCCGTCATTGACAACGGCTACTACGTGAGTGATTGTATATAAATAATAAGTGTCCGGTATAACGTTTATATATTATGAAGAACTAATATATTTGCTAAAGGGTCAGTCATGATTATGTACATAATTCATACAAATACGTTTTCCCTAAATCAAATCCAAAATTTATTATATTTAAGTTGATTTCAATTTCAGTTCAACTGAAAAATACCACTTAAATAAACTTTAAATAACAATTTTGTACTAAACAAAAATCGTTTGTAAAAGCTTAGTGACAACGACGACCTGATGGTAAGTGGTCACCACCGCCAATAGATATTGGCATTGTAAGAGATGTTAACCATCGCTTGCCACCAACCTTGGGAACTAAGATGTTATGTGAAACACAACAATACCAAGTACTGCTGTTTTGCGGTAGAATGTCTGATGAGTGAGTAGTACCTACTCAGACGAGCTTGCACAAAGCCTTACCACCAAGTAAACGTCGTATATTTCAAACTAGAGACATTCAGATAAAATATAACTGTACTCGCAAGACTAAGTTTTTTTTGTTATGTTTTCATCTGCAATCAGTCCTTGGACTATAAGCGAATAGTTGGTGCGATAGTTGGCGTGATGAGTGAGCCCTCCATCAAGAGCACTTCTCGTGTTATGAGGGTGCTACACCCTCTCGTGCAGCTGTAGTACAACATGCCTATCTAGGTGCCTAAGATGTTTTTGGCTTTTAAGCTGGGTTGCCAATTGATTAAGGTGTAAGGCAAGCCGTTGTTGATATATTTTTGAAGCAGCTCTAATTTCTTCCTTCACTGTGGTCATTTGTAAGTTGGCATGGATTTCACCGTTTGTGATGAACCAAGGAACATTGGAAATGGTGCGCAAAATGATATTTTTTTGTGATCTTTGTATCATGTCAATATTTGAGTTACTGGCACTTCCCCAGAGCTCTATCCCATACATCTACACTGATTTTAGGAGCATTTTTTAGATTAGGAGTTTATTGTCCCTTGACAGTTTGCTGTTTCGTCCTAGCAGCCAGAGCATGGTTTTATATTTTATGTTAAGCTCATCTCTTTTGGATTTAACATGATTTTTCCAAGTTAGTCTGCGGTCCCAATGGAGACCAAGGTATTTAACTCTGTCTGAATGAAGAAGTATGTTATCTCCAAGGTGTACTGGAGGGCAATCTCCCTTTTTCAGAGTGAATGTTATGTGAGTCGATTTGGATGCACTTGCTCTAATTTTCCATCTACTCAACTACTTATTAATTTCGTTTAACCCTTTTTGAAGCGTGTGAAATGCAATAGCCGGATTGTTGTTGCTTACTAATAGTGCGGTATCATCAGCGAAATAGCTCCCTCCCCCTCCGACTCCTGTTACTACTGGCAGATTTGCCGTGAAGATTGTGTACAACAATGGACCCAACACTGATCCCTTTGGTACACCCGGTTTAATAACATGGAAGTCTGACATTTATCCCGATTCCTGAACTTGGAAAATCCTGTCCGATAGATATGATTGCATCAACATGTAGTAGCTATGTGGGAGATATTTCTGGATCTTATAAAGAAGTCCTTCACGTCATACTTTGTCAAATGCCTGCTGTATCCTTATTTTCTAGGGATTCTCTGATTGTATAGGTCACCCGATGGACTTGTTCGACTGTTGAGTGGGATTGTCGAATACCAAATTGACGGTCAGGTAATATTTTGTCTTCAGTCAGAGTAGGTCTTTACAATACCATTTTTTCGAATACCTTGGACAGAATTGGTAAGAGACTGATCGGACGATAAGATTTAACTTCATTTGGTGGTTTACCTACTTTGTGGATCATTATTATTTTTGATACTTTACACAGGGCAGGGAATTTACTCTTAAAATTTAGGGGTAATGGACTCTCAAAATTCCGTTATATAGTAATGATCAAGAAAACTATCGTCGTTTCTGGTAGTTGTTGTAGTATTTCTTTTGTAATCAGGTCATATCCTGGAGCCTTTTGGTCTTTAAGGCCATTTATCTTTCGCCACACTCCATTTACTTTTAGTGGATGAGGTGGTAACGCCATCTGATACGGATTCAGACTTTTACTAGATGAGGTGGTACCGTCATGTGCTACGATTGATTCAAAAAACCTTTTACATCTCTTTGTGCCTCCAGATTGTCTGTTTCATTAGGTAAGAAAAAAAGGAAAGAAAAAGTTAGGTAAGAAAACAGCAGCTAGATGATTGGCAAACACGTTAGCTTTTTCCTTTCGGTGTTAGCCCAGCTATCATTTCTCTTCCTTATAGGTGGTTGAGCTATCTGAGGTTTGTTGTAGAACTTGGTGAATTTCCATAAGGAATAGTTACTGGATGCCTTAGGCTTAAGTGACTCTAGTTTAGCTTCGAGTGTAGCATCATGCCATTCAGTGAAGAATATTCTTAGCTCTTGTATAGCTTTTTTTTATAGGAAGCCAACACAATGTACAATGGTTTTACATGTCTGTCCCAGAAAATAACAATTCCAAATAATGACACTTATTCACACTATGTATATATAGGCCTCTGCATCTTTGACAGATGATTTAAGCAGCATCGCGAAGGCACATCATACATCGCAATTATAGGCTATCTCATAATGTAATTTCACATTTTCAGCTTCGTTCACTCATCATCATCATTCATTTCAGACATCATTTCGTAAATTTATTTAGATCACTTTGTAAACATTTAGAATCTTGGATTGTATTTATATTCATATAAATTTTCAAGTCATCCGCATAAAAACTAAATTTACTATTTTTAAAACAATTAGCCGCGTCGTTAATGAAAATAACAAACAATACTGGACCCAAACAAGAGCCCTGTGGAACTCCAGATGTTGCCAAAAATGTCTCTGACTCAAATCCCCCCATAACAACATTTATTTCTCTATTTTGTAAGTAGGTATCTAAAATTTTAAGAAAATATCCATTAAACCCATAGTTAAAAAGTTTACTCATCAGAACCTTATGGTCAACGAGGTCAAATGTTTTTGCTAGATCGGTATAAATACAGTACA